>NW_015639247.1:1358043-1363124 GCF_001515625.1 Sinocyclocheilus rhinocerous
TGTTTCTTCTTAGTTTTTTTCTTATCAGTTTTGTATATTAGGGTTGTGTGTTACACCTAATGTTGTTAAATGAATGTTCATTGCATTATTTCAGTTTCATGTGTGTTACCATGATGGTGTTTGGTGTTTGTGTGAATGACACTGTGCACCTTCTATATATGTTATTATTTAAAAGCTGCTTTTAAACAGATTTCAGTACTTCAATAGGTTGGTATATTAACATTATATCAATTAATGAAATTATGGTATTTAACTGTAAATTTAAGTTTAAAAACGTTGCTACCGTATTTTTTACGGTAAAATTCCGCCAACCACTTTTTTTTTTTACAGTGTACATATATATATATATATATATAAAGAAAGATGCAGTTTCTCGTTGGATAAAAGTTAATAAATAGACAATAGTAAAATGCAATTTTATCGTTCATTTGAGATGATTCGGCTCATTCGTTCGGACTAATCTCAGCGAATCAGACTGATGTGTGGCAGCGGTTCTCGAGTAAACGACTCAGAGAGGATCTTGAATCGAATTCGTTTTCGGCCTTGTGCTACTAGAAAACAAGCCAAAAGGATTTGCAAGATGTTCGGAGCTCAAGTTGTGATTCGTAAGTTATTAAAATGTTTATTTCAACTTGTTCGAATAACAATTTTGCTATCATAAACACGCATATTTGCTTATACTTTATATATTTTATTAAAATCATTGAAAATATACAGGAGATTAGACAGTGGCGGTCTGTGAGGGAAATTTTCTGTGAGGAAAATCCATAAAGATTGCTGACAGGTTTATCTTTTACATATGCGATGATAATTATGATCCTACACGCATAAATCAATCTATCCAATAACCAACAAAGCACCTGTCAATAAATGTAATGTTATTAGCGGATCAAATTATGCAGTTATGCAGCGTCATACAAACTATAACAATTATACACGAAAAGCCATCTAACATCCACTTACCTGTGTGGAAAATAAACTCCATCCTCCTTTCCTTCATTTATAAATCCCTGTCGTTTAGTGTGGTTTGTATTGTGATCCTTTAATCATTTGTATTTCAAAGATATTTTAAAAGTTTAAAACGTTTCTCTACAGCTGTTGTCAAGCAGGCTTGATGACGCGGTAAAGCAATGCTGAAAGCTGATTGGCTAGATTGGTTACCTTCTGGACAATGATTGGTTACGTGTCAAGAAGGCGGCAAGTGTCATTTTGCCTTTTTTGGCTGCATTTTGTAGCAAATGACAGAATTTAAATAATGAATCCTGATTGGTTGGTTTTAATCACGCTTTTTTATTTTATTATTATTATTATTATTATTTACACTATATACATCTAAATGAAGCACATTTTTAATAAGTGTATTAAAAAACAAACTTTATCCTTTTTTTTTGTTCATTTTCAAAACATTTATAAGGATACTCAGACTCTTGCTTCCTCTGACAGACTTTATTATTGTTTACTGTAGTTGGAAATCGCATTTAGGTTATGCAGTAAATGTTTATGTGCTAAATCATGGCTGCTGTAAAAGGCTATTGTTGTTTAATTGTATATTTATGCATAACACCCAATATTCTGTATGAGTATAAGGGTCACAACTGCAAATACCATTAAAGGTGCACTCAGTAATTATGTTGCATTCTCTGAAATGGCATTAAAATGGACCATTTTGTTCAATATTTATGTGTGTTATCTGTATAGTACTAGAATGAGAACATTTTGTATTTGCCAATACATGTGAGGTAGCAGAAATGACCTTGGTCACGTTGAAAATGTGCTTAGTATGTGGGCTTAACGGTTGAGGATCTGGATGAGCTTTGGGTTAGAAGCTGTGCTGGTGTTTGTTTGTCTCAGTTTGGATTGCTTTGAAACATCTGCCAGAGAGAAGCTTTTGGAACAAGCAATGTCCTGGTTGGGATCCGTCTACGTGGTCCATTTCACTGCCCTGGACCCATAGAGCTCAGCCAGGAATGGACGCTTTCTGCCAAGTATTGCGTTGTTCGCTTAGCAACATGCTAACATCAAACTATATTGGAATTGGGATGAATTGAGTCTAGCTCTACCTGTGAAGCATTTCGTCTGTCACTGTTGTGTTTCATTTCAGTTTGGATGTTGCCTAAAGACGACAGCTGCCTCTTTAGATAGAGAACATCTTAATATGGTTTTGGAACACAGTTTTTGTCTTTTCTCCGAGGCATTTCCTCCTATTTACAGCAGTTTCAGAGGCAGATTTATCAGTGGTGTTGCTCTCAAAGGACATTTCTCTTTTCAGCCTTTCCTTCTTTTCTTTCTGCTGTTCTTGTAAGGTGTAAAGTGATTTTGTTGGCCCAACAATCTCCTCTAGCACTTCTGGAAACATCACCCTATAGATCACAGCCAGACATGGCATATTTAATTCAGCGTGAATGAAAACAAGTGAACTGTTGGGTTTTGTACATATTGGTTTGCACTAGAAGTTTTGCATTAATGTAATGTATTACTGACCTTTACACATGCAGCTTTTCATTACTAGAATGACACTCACCATTGGGAAGTTTGGTTGATTAGTTTGGTTCAATTGTGATAAACTGCTTAAAAATGATTCACTGGTTTACTTAAATCATCACCTAGTTGTGTTCTTCCTTTGTGGAGTTTTACACATTCACTTTTTTATGGAAAAAAATATCTTTAGAGAATTATTGCTCCAAGTTTTCTGTTCAATTATATAAAAAATGGTGATTATCTTTTAATGTATGATTATGTTTCATGCTGTTACCCTTGTTAAGATCTTTATTGTTTTTGTACCAGACGAATACTGCTATTTTAAGTCAGTTATAATAGCTTCAATGTAGTTAGCAGGTATTTTTTTTAGATGTGTTTCTAACTTGCTCAAAGTAGCGTCACCAACTCTGCCACATACATACAGAAACCCTTATGTTTTGACAGTTGTGATCCTTTAAACACATGCAGGTATTGGCATTTATGACTTTAATGGAGTAATTCACCTGAAAAAGAAAATCTACTCACAGTTAGGCCATCCAAGATAAGAAACTGAGCATTGCATCACTTGCTCATCAGTGGATGCTCTGCATGAATGGGTGCCGTCAGAATGAGAGTCCAAACAGCTGATAAAAACATCACAATAATCTACAAGTAATCCACAGCACTCCAGTCCCTCAAGTCCATCTCCTGATGTCTCTCACATCAAAATCCAGCCACATAATTGTTTAGAGCTGTTTTGGCTTGTAAACAATGCTTGATCTGTGCAGATTTCTCTCCTGATTCAGACCAGACCACTTTTTCACTGGGAGAAGCGTTATTATGGATTATGAACTCATATTTTAGTTAAAAGTGTCTTGATGGGTTAGTTTCAGCTGTTGAGTGTGGATTACTTGTGGATTATTGTGATGTTTTTATCAGCTGTTTGGACTCTCATTCTGACGGCACCCATTCACTGCAGAGCATCCATTGCTGAGACACTGATGCAATGCTACATTTCTCCAAACCTGATGAAGAAACAAACTCATCTACATTTTGGATGGCCTGAGAGTGAGCACATTTGCAGCAAATTTTAATTTTGGGTGAACTATTCTAAAGATGTGTATGTAATGCTAAACAGAAACTGTGACCAGAGATTTCACATCAGATTAAAGCAATGTTTAATGATAAAATGACACGTCCCAACATTAGTCTTTTTGCACATCTCTCAGCATGTTTCCGCACCGGAGCATGAGCTGCGACCAACAGGTTATAGATGCACCTGTGCTGCAGAGCAAGACCTCCTGCTGTCACCTCATTGATTTACAATGTCCACATGTGGCAGAATCGCTGCTACACTCATCCACGTAATTCCGCTGTTGCTAAGCAACTGCTTAACAAGACAGGAATTTGGGCAATGATATGCCAAAAGATGGCAAAATAAAACTTCAGGCCATATCTCAAGGGCAAAAAGACATTTCTGCTATTCATGTGCTTGTACTTCACTGACAGCTGTGGTATGCATTTAAAAAGCAGGTCAAATCAAAATAAATGTTGATATTATTAACCTCATTCAATGAGAAAAGAACAAAACTGACACAGGTGAAATTTTTTGAAAATGATGTATAATATAATTTTTTACAATGTTTTAATATAATAAATCATCATATTTATTATTATTATTATTATTATTATTATTATTATTAATTCAACAGTACTGTTAAAAAGTTTGAGATTTTATGGTTTTGAAAGAAGTCTTTTCTTCTCACCAAGGCTGCATGAAAACAGTAATATTGTGAAATATTTGTACAATTTAAAAGAACAGGTTTTTTTTATTATTTTGAAAATGTATTCATGTGATGCGAAGCTGATTTGCTGACCTCCTGCTGTCACCTCATTGATTTACAATGTCCACATGTGGCGGAATCGCTGCTACACTCATCCCCGTAATTCCGCTGTTGCTAAGCAACTGCTTAACAAGACAGGAATTTGGGCACTGATATGCCAAAAGATGGCAAAATAAAACTTCAGGCCATATCTCAAGGGCAAAAAGAAATTTCTGCTATTCATGTGCGTGTACTTCACTGACAGCTGTGGTATGCATTTAAAAAGCAGGTCAGATCAAAATAAATGTTGATATTATTAACCTCATTCAATGAGAAAAGAACAAAACTGACACAGGTGAAATTTTTTGAAAATGATGTATAATATAATTTTTTACAATGTTTTAATATAATAAATCATCATATTTATTATTATTATTATTATTATTATTATTATTATTAATTCAACAGTACTGTTAAAAAGTTTGAGATTTTATGGTTTTGAAAGAAGTCTTTTCTTCTCACCAAGGCTGCATGAAAACAGTAATATTGTGAAATATTTGTACAATTTAAAAGAACTGTTTCCTATGTGAATATCTGTTAAAATGTAATAGATTTTTTGTAATTATGATATCATTACTCCAGTCTTCAGTGTCACATGATCTTCAGAAATCATTCTAATATGCTGATTTGCTGCTCAAGAAACACTTCTGATTATTATCAATGTTGAAAACAGTTGCTGCTGAATACTTTTGTGGAAACTGTGATATATGTTTTTCAGGATTCTTTGATGAATATAAAATT
>NW_015639247.1:1363166-1366703 GCF_001515625.1 Sinocyclocheilus rhinocerous
TAATTTATTTTTCAGGATTCACAGATGAATAGAAAACAACAGCATTTATTTGAAAAAAAACATAATAAAAATCTTTACTGTCACTTTTGATCAATTTCATGCATCCTAGCTGAATAAAAGTACTATTTTTTTTATTTCATTATTATTATTTTAATTATAATATGATTTTATATGTTATTTGGAAAAGCTGTTTGGAAAGTATTTGGAAAGCTATCATAACTTTAAGGTTTTGTGGTTTTTAGTTCATGCCTGCAACTTTACTTCATTACTATATGTATTATATGTATATGACTAGTTATAGCAAATCACCGTTCATGACTGTGACATAAACTAAAGACTACTGGCTATTCAAAAAATGGGACAAAGCCACACTCGTCAAGCCAAGTGAAAACACTGTAAATTAAGATATGGTCACATTCCCGAAATGTTTCATACACACAGTCTTTTAATGTCCCATCAAAGGCCTGTTGTGTTCAAGGTGCCAAGAAGCCCGAAATGTAATGGAGCGAGACAGATGGTGCTGAGGTGCCGATATGCACAGGAATATGTTCCATTACTGCAACCGGCTGTCCAGTTTTACCCCACTGCCACCATGTTGGCACACGTCGATGCCAGCCTGCCATTCTCCCCAAATCCGTCTAAATGACAACTGACCCGCTTTGGCTCGCCGTCCTGGTTCAGCCGCTCCAAAAGGACAGACATCAGTAACCTCCACCCAACAAGCTCCTTAATTATAATAAACCTGCCGACACACGAGACGCCACTTCGCTTAATTAAATTAAGATCATTTTTATTGACTTAATTGTTTGAGACAAGTCATTTGCCGAGGCTCTGACTGCGACGCTGACAGCACAAATGATGGAGGATGAGTAATTAATGTGTTTTTTAATTGGAGTGGATGTCTGATGAAGGCTGGTTTATACGGGGCCGCTCTGCTGAGCAACGAAACAGTCCTCAGGTTTTCATTTTCCGCTCTCTTCATCTTCAGAGTTTGATGTATAGCTCTACTATATAAATATAATGACACGTCATCCGAGCGGGCAAAGCTGATTACCGCAGGAGGCCGGTTTGTCAAAGTCTTTAGATGTGAGCGCAGGCAGGTTTGACAGAAATGTTTTTGTGTGCCGGCACAAAACATTCATCACAAGTTGTAATTAACTAGGCCAATTTATAGCTCCGGTTGGGGAGATCTGATATAGTGAGGTATGACAAAGCAGTCTGTGCCAGCAGGCTTTGAATTTCAGGTTTTGGAGGTCTGCCCCTCATTGTTACAGCTTGGACGTCTGAAAATAATGTTTGTGATTTTAAAACAGAAATGTAATAGTCTGAATTCTGCATGACATTTTACTTAAAAAATGCTCACCCAAATGAAATTTGGAAAATGTGCTGCTCTCCCTGATGCTATCCAAGATTAGGATGAGTTTGTTTCTTCATCAGATCTGGAGAAATGTAGCATTGCATCAGTGTCTCAGCAATGGATGCTCTGCAGTGAATGGGTGCCGTCAGAATGAGAGTCCAAACAGCTGATAAAAACATCACAATAATCCACATGTAATCCACAGCACTCCAGTCCATCAGTTAATGTCTTGAGAAACCGTTACAAATCCAAGACTGAAAAGGCTGATTCATTTTGACAGAACACACAAAATAACATATATACACAAAAAATACAGGTTCTTTATTGACGCTGATGGTTCAATGAATAACCTTTAATGGAATCTTTCCATTGCACAAAAGGTTCTTTAGATTATTAAAATGTACTTCACACTTAGAAAAATGTGATTCTATTAGGAAATTCTAACTGATGTTTTTTTGTTTGTTTGTTTTTTGTGAAACGAAATATAATTGCAGAAACTTTTTAATTTAATACATGTAAAAAATGTCTTTAAATGTGTTAAAATGACCATTTCTGGAAGCTCATGTACAAGTCATTTGAACTCATTTAAAAGTCTTGTCTAGTTGAATTTTGTTTAACTTAAAGCCAAATTGGTTCAATTATTTTGAAGAAGTAAAGAAATGTAAAACATATGTTGCCATGACTCCCTGATCATATGTACCACTAAATTACTAGAAAACACAATATTAGTTTGAGCTACAGTATGAGACACTGCAAATTATTGCAAATTATTGTCATCTCTATAATTGTTCATCTCTGTGTTGAACACTCACAGTTAATGCTATCTGTCATTGTAAGGTACGTTAACTGTGGTTGTTAGTGCATGATTGGATTGTAATGAAGCTGCTGCAGAAAATGCAGAGTTCACCTCAGCTCTGAGGTCAAGTTAATGAAGTCAAACAAGTGAAATGACAAACTAAAATGAAACCAACAAGATTCTGTTCCTGATATTCATCCACTGGCATAGAGTTGCAATTGTACTTTTCTAAAACAAACATAACAAACATGTCATTTCTAATGGTGCATAAGCACATCAGCAATTTAGTTAGTGACATTGAAGTTTTTATTATTTGTCATTACTTGTGTTATGAGGTTTTCAACTCCGGCTACAATAAAGTACATTTTAATTAATTTTTGCATAAAAATTGCATTATTGCATTAAAAAAGACAATAACTTTATTTTTTATTTGTTTATTTATTTTGATGCAATTAAACCACCAACGAAAGGTTTTCTACTTTTTTTTTTGTCTCTAAAAAAACGTTTTCTCGTAAAAATTAAGCCGTAAAGAAATGTCATTGTGTCCAAGCTCAGTAAAAAAAGATTCAATTTGTGTAAATGCTAATTCATTCTCAAACATGTGAAGCCTGGCTCATTTTCTTTATATTTACTGACTCAAAGGTTATAGTAAAATGTGTGTGTTCATTTTTGTCCTAGAGCAACTCATTTACAGCCTGCACTGTCCTTCAAAGGCTGCTAATCAAATTACAGAGGGTAGCTCTGTGTCACAGGTGGTAATTCAATAGAGAAGACCATGTTCAGGTCAAACTATCAATAAACTTTAGCATGCACATCAAATGTGGCTATGACTATCATCATTTAATTGAAAAAGCAGGTAGAATGAAGCATTCAGAGAATGAAATGGTCCCCATTGTACATTTCTGCATGACAGTCTTCAGAAAGTTGTCAGGAACAGGATCATCTTCATTCTCATATCATGAGATAAATACATGCACTTCCATCTATTAGTTCACTGCTGTCCTTCAGCCACCCGTTTTATACATTTAACCCCTTCATTACAAGCTATGAGATGAGGCTCCGCCCACAAGCAGTGACATCATACATGAGAGTCATGATGCATTCAAGTTCTGGGAAGTTCATATTTACAAGGAAGTCGTAATAATGACGTAATGTGCGTTTAGGTCAGCGCAAGATGACAATTATACATGAAATTTTACAGGATTTTTAAACTGCACCTACAAAATGATGAATAAATAATGTGTATTATTGTTTTTTCTGCTTTTTTATGTTTTATTCAATTTATGAAGGTGCTGTAAATTGAATCGTTATCAATTCTTTTGTACTTTTGCAAAACTATGTTTTTTTTTTACATGCAACTTAGATATTTTATTCACTATATATA
>NW_015639247.1:1366725-1378732 GCF_001515625.1 Sinocyclocheilus rhinocerous
ATATATATGTGTGTGTGTATGTATATATATATATATATATATATAATTATTTTTTTTATTTTTTTTACAAATTTAACATTAATACAGACGTTGCATCCATTGTATCTGACATTTTCTCTTGGACTCAGAAACCCAATTTTCCCAGTCGTTGACTTGAACGCACCATCTGTAGTGGAGGTGAAATAATGAGAATTTATGTTATTTTAGTCAGTATATCTTCTCGGTCAAGTTCTCCTCTTTGGATTTACGTCAAAAACGAAAAAAGTGATGCAGAGCAGAATTTCATTAAATATTTTGTGTGCAGACCTACAGGCAATTCCGTATAAAAGCTTGTATTCACCACGGGATAAAAAAATAAATAATTATAACTTAAAATGTTAATCACAACTTTTTTTTTTTATTTCACAATTCACAAGACTTTTTCTCACAATTTTCACTTTTTCTCTGAATTTTGAGTTTATATCTTGCAGATCTTTCACAGAATTATAAGTTTATGTCTAGCAATTCTAAAAAAAAATTCTCGGAATTGTGAGTTTATATCTTGCAGTGTTGACTTTTTGCTTGGAATTCTAAGTTTATATCTCATAATTCTGACTCTTTTTTTTTCAGAATTGTAAATTTATATCTTACAATTTTGCCCTTTTCTTGGAAATGTAATTTTAAATCTCAGAATTTTGACTTTTTCTGGGAATTCTGAGTTTATATCTCGCAATTCTGACTTTTTTCTTAGAATTGTGGGAAAATGCTCGAAATTTGAAATATAAACTCAGAGTTCTGAGAAAAGAAGTCAAAACTGCCAGATGTAAAGTCAGAATTTCTGAACGTCTTAGAATGTCAAGAAGTCTCAGATACTTTTTTTTTTTTTTTTCTTTGGCAGGAACGGGCTTCCATATTTCTGCACACAGACTTGAATGAATTGGTGAATCAATATGTTTATGATATTTATCAAATCACTGGAGCACATTATAGACAACTGTCAATGCCCCAATTCTCCGACTTCAGTTCCAGTTGTGTGACATCTTGGCCGTGTTAAACGGTGTGTCAGAGGATTCTAAGATGCGGTGCAACATAATGACACAGGTATTATGGTTAATTGGTTTTCATTATCTTCCTCCCAGGTGGCATTTATCTTTGTGGGAATCTGGTGGCATCTGTCCTTGTAGTACACACCCGTACAGCGTTTTTAATTAAAACAATTACCATGAAGGGCATCTAAGGAGAGGAGTTTAATCACAGAGGGGAATTAGTTATTAAAATCCAATTGTTTTCTAAATGGTGTAATGAGCCGGTCCAATTTCACCTGGCCGTGATAAAGATCAAGCAGGCTTCCGGCTCATTAGCGGCCGTTCCTTACGGAGTTTTAAGTAACTATGTTGTTGTTTGACAAGGTAAAGTGTTGAGGTAAGTTATGTTAATTCATTCGTTTAGTGTAACACAGCCTTGTAATTGGTGGCATGCAACTTCAAAGCTTTCTGTGTCGAGAATATCCACCGTGCATTTGCATGCATCAACAATTGCGTATAATTGCAGATCTTCACGCTTTTGCACATAAACACCTGCTGATAGCTAAACTGATTGAATTTTTGGCGTCCTTGACCTCATTAGATGCCGGACCTGGTAATTTCAGGACTGTCTTTCCATGGCGCTGGAAAATAAATTAAGCAGTAACTGGGTTGAGGATTCAATCTCCTAATGGATAATGCCTGTACGGCGCTCTTGAGAAGGGCACTCAACCTTAAATTGTTCCAGTGGCGCAGAAAAGCCTTTCTTAAAGCGCATCTAATTGGTCTTTCTAGAATGGAGCTCACGAGCAGCCATAGAGACTCAACTAATAGACTTTCAGTTTGGACTGAGGCTCAACCGTTTCCAATGAAGACAATCACGTCTGGCCTTCAGTGCACATCAGTGCTTATTTATTGTTTGGTGATGCACTTCAATGAGAACCAAAGAGCTACAATTTAATGGAAAGAAGCCAAATGTTTCTGTAGAACATTGAAATGGATGAATATTGCCATGAAGTGTATTGGATCAACAAACTGCAAAATTATTATCATAGTACATTTATAAATGCACAAACAACAGCATAAGAATGATTTTAATTATTTATTATTTTTATTTGCCCAATTAAACAAACACTGGTCTGAATGTTGTATTGGTATTAGCCAGATTACAAAGTGACAAATAAATTTGTGTCCAAATAAGTTAATTGGAAGCACAAAACAAAGTGATGCAAAGTGTTTTCTTCTCCCTTTTAAAAGTGTTTGTTTTGCTATCCTAATTATGCACACATGTGTGATTAGTTGCAATTTATTCTGTGACAAGACAAAAGATAGACATTTTAAATTTGTATTTATTCATTTATTTTGCACACGTGGTCCTGAAGTAGCCTAAAAGTAAGTGTTTTTATTTTTGTAAACGATTTAATTTTTCCGAGAGGAAACTAATAAAAATGACTTGTATTTCAGTTAACAAATCTATTGTGACTTGTCCACTTTTAATTTTTGTTGTTGAACACAAAATTAAAAATTAAAAATATATATATTTAAGTAACGATACAGTTGTAAAAACACCATTCACATAAGAGTTATTATATCTCTGTGAGTATACATTATGTATATTTCGAAGAAATACTTCCTATTAAAGAAATATGAGGGGGGAAGACTTAATTCTGCTTGAATTCTTCTTTTAATCAGTCTGATCCAGTATCGTGCAGGTCAAAGGTCACTCTGTAGTTACAGAAAACAGGTAAAATGTTCTTCTCAGCATCATAGATTATTCATAACTTCAGTAGACTTTTCCAGCTCATTCATATCTGTAATACTAGAGATATTGCCGTGAATCAATAAATATCGATGATGATATTGCAACATGCGCTAAAGGCAAAGTAGTGGTCACATATCACTTAGTTATATTTCATTTTTGATACTTTTTTGGTTGATCACAATGGTAGCTCTCTGTTTGACATGAAATACAGACTTAAAAAAAAAAAAGATATCTATTATTTTCCAGTAAAGAGCTTTTTTTGCGATGCGTGGTGAAATCTAGTCTCCCCGTTCTTTTGTAAAATGAGTTAAAATACTGGAGACATCTGAGGTTTTTCTTCACTCGAGGAGCTTGAATTATGTTTTTTTTTTTCCCCTCCAAACTTCCATGGGTTATTCCTAACAATGACTGGCGTGGCGGATCTGCCTTTGCTGGAGTAGAGCTTCGCTTGAATTATGTTTTTTTTTTCCCCCTCCAAACTTCCATGGGTTATTCCTAACAATGACTGGAGTAGAGCTTCGAGCACTTTGTGAATGAATCACCCTGTCATAATTGCTTTGACTCTTGTTTGAGGAATGAGCTCTTAATTTATGATGGCTGCGGGATTCAGGTTGAAGGGACAGTAAGTAATTGTTGAAAAGTGGGTTTGACTCGGGGCACAGAGACTCAGTCAAATGGACATTTTAATGCCTCCAAACTTCCATGGGTTATTCCTAACAATGACTGGCGTGGCGGATCTGCCTTTGCTGGAGTAGAGCTTCGAGCACTTTGTGAATGAATCACCCTGTCATAATTGCTTTGACTCTTGTTTGAGGAATGAGCTCTTAATTTATGATGGCTGCGGGATTCAGGTTGAAGGGACAGTAAGTAATTGTTGAAAAGTGGGTTTGACTCGGGGCACAGAGACTCAGTCAAATGGACATTTTAATGTCTTAAAAGTGTTTCTTAGGTGAAACGTGAAGTCTGTTGAGCGGGTCAAATGAGGCTGTTTTCGATTCAAATCCATGTGCGAAGATGATTTATTAAGAACAAACAGTACACATCTACAAACAACTTTTACAGTTAGTATAGGCGTTCAAGTACAGTTCATGATGTCAATCAAATAAAGTGTTAAAAGTATAATAAACATTCAATGACAGTTTGAATTTGAAAGTGTTCCGTTTTCTAAATTGTTCTAAAACTGAGCCAAATGTACTCACAATCAGAATGTTCAATCTGTTATTTGTAATACTAATAATTTTCTTAAAAGCATTTCTTTTACATATTTAATTTTATTGGATATTTCTGCTTGTGGCAATCAAATCAAATGTTAATTTGTGGATGGCTGATCATGGATGACTGTTTATCATTCATTACAATTAAACCCATTCAAATTCAAACATTCCATTACAATTTGAATTTGAAAGTGTTCTGTTTTTTAAATTTGTTCTAAAACGGAGCCAAATATGCTCACGATCGGAATAGTGAATCTCTTTCTGAACAATCATGTGTCTGGCAATAAACGGGTCTGTGTGGACATCATAGTCTCCTTTTTCTACATAAATGAATACACACATATTTATAAGTATACAATGAATAGAAATTTGATTTGCTTCCAGGGAAACTCTGAGGGCTGGAAAATATATTTGTGACTTTAGATTGCATGTTAATATAGCAGCATTCATTTCAATATCCCTCCGGTGTATGAAACAATCTTGTCATATGCGCTTGAGTCAACAAGAGCAAAAGGAAGCGATATCTGGACCAATGAGACGTGAGGTGATGAGTTTGACCTTTCAGTAGTGTGTGTGTGCTATACTGAGCTCTCATTCAGTCATTTCAGTCAAGTGATCAGATCCGAAGCCCAGAGTGTTTCACCATCAGGAGTTCATGAGATGAGTTCATCTCCGTCTCTGTAACGGGTTTAACCCGCACAAACAGCTCCTGTATCTGCTGATATTTGCACAGAGCGAGGCGCTCGGCTCTAATAACAGCAGGTCAGGTCTCGATCAACATAGTAATCCAGAAAGCCAATGCTCATATCTCAGTCTGTGTGTTCATGAATTAAGCTGGCGGTCGTAACTGTCACGTGTGATGGGATCTGGTCCAAAAAGGCTTTATCCCTCATATTATACCTCATAAATGATAAATCAACAAAATGTAGATTAAAAGGTATGATGTTCTTTTTTACAATTTTTTTTTAGCTTTCTAATTTTTTAATGCAATCTATTTTTCCCACCCTAAATTTGCAGTCTTCTATTTGTGTTATTTCAGAAATGTGTTCATTTCTGACTGCTTTGTAGCTCCGTTTCAGTGTTGATGCTACAGGTGAATAATCACAATTTTACTGATACTATTATATTTTAAATAATATTTTAAATCATTTATTATTTTATATTTTCCTTTTTTATTTTAATTTTAGTAAAACATTTAATCATGCCATTTTTAGTAGCTTTATGTGTATATATTTTATTAAATCAATTTTTTGAAGAAATGTTGATTTGGCAACTAGTTAAAATAAGTAGACGTTTTTAAATTTTTTGTGCTTTTGCCAATATTGAGTTTAAAACATTTACTGCCTATAGTTATTGTTTACTGACCATAAGAATACATTTTTTCCCAAAAGAAAAGTGAAATATTTAGCTATTTTCCTTGCATATTTGACTGTCAGTGCAGATCGTTGTGTCAGAAGCAGCATCAGAGTCCGTCTCCATCTCAAAACAATGAAGACCTATCAAGATCTTTTCATTTTGTCAGAGATATTCCACATGGAGTTCACTTTTACTCCTTCTGAAGAGATCCCAGTATGAGGAAAATGGAAAAGTCTGTCTGAGACATTTTTCCGAATAAGATCTGTAGTGAGTAAATGAAGTAGGGATGTATATTACCTGCATGTCAATCAATGCCGTCATTAAGCTGTAAAGTAAACTTCACTATAGATTGCTTTGCTTGTGGTTTCTGGTTTGGGACTGATTAGTCAATATGGTTTCAGAATGTCAATGTGTCCGCTAATGTAGCGCAGGACGTAATGAACCAATGAGATGAGCGAGATCCTCATGAGAACAGGGTGTGAATCAAGAGCCCTCCAGCTCCACAGGTTCAGACACCGGCCCGAGTCGGACTCTCAAAAGGAAATCGATATTGATGTTCTCAATTACAGGAGCGCTTAAAAGCTAAACGAGCTCCCTAACGAGTCATTTAATCTAGGCCGCTGCCCGGTCAGAGAAGAGTCAAAGAGTGGAAATGTTACGAGTGAGAAAAACAAGTCAAAGTCTGGCTGTGTGAGAGCAGAGGAGATCCACAAACGTCTTCAGTGCACGTTGTGTTATTATTCTGGGACTGATCAATATGGTTTCAGAATGTCAATGTGTCCGCTAATGTAGCGCAGGACATAATGAACCAATGAGATGAGCGAGATCCTCATGAGAACAGGGTGTGAATCAAGAGCCCTCCAGCTCCACAGCTTCAGACACCGACCCGAGTCGGACTCTCAAAAGGAAATCGATATTGATGTTCTCAATTACAGGAGCGCTTAAAAGCTAAACGAGCTCCCTAACGAGTCATTTAATCTAGGCCGCTGCCCGGTCAGAGAAGAGTCAAAGAGTGGAAATGTTACGAGTGAGAAAAACAAGTCAAAGTCTGGC
Source organism: Sinocyclocheilus rhinocerous (assembly GCF_001515625.1). NCBI lineage: Eukaryota > Metazoa > Chordata > Actinopteri > Cypriniformes > Cyprinidae > Sinocyclocheilus > Sinocyclocheilus rhinocerous. The sequence goes on from NW_015639247.1 coordinate 1,373,112, forward strand.
TGTGTGAGAGCAGAGGAGATCCACAAACGTCTTCAGTGCACGTTGTGTTATTATTCTAGACACAATCAGGGTGTGAAACGTTAGGTTTGAACATCTTAAACATTTGGCTATTTTTTTTTTGCCAAATATTATATATAATATTCGTTTAAATATTCGTATTTAAATTATATATAATATTTGTTTCTTATATATGTATGTATATATCAATTATAATTTTTACCATCTAAACAATAACAGTTTATAATATAAATTTTATATAATAATAATAAAATAATAACAATATATATTTGTATTAAATTTAGATAAAATATATAATGTGTGCACTTGTTTATATAATTTAGAAGTATATATACATAACGTATTTTAATTATTTTCTATAAATACATTTATTTATAATTATTATTATCTATAAATTATACATAAACACACTCAATTTTTATAATACATTTATAAATAATTTTCATAAAATATTCAAAAATTTGTTGCAGTACCTTGCAGTAAAATGAGAAAATGGAATAACATATCACAATTCTAAAATATGTATTTTTGTAAAGAGGGAAAATAATGCAGTGAAACATTACTAAATATTATGCTTTTGATAATTACAGTGGGTTAATAATGAAAAATATGATTAGTACAATGAGTATCAGTTCAGCAGATTTTGTGAAAATACAGTGGAGAAGGTCGAGACCTGTTGAATGCAGCTACTTGGCGACAGTTTTAATGACTAGTTCAGTTTCGACGAGAGTAAACAAACCCAATAAACAAACACAACGCTTAAGAGTATTTTTTTCTCCAATCTATTGTGAGTGGAGCTGTTCAAATTAAGTGCACAAAATAAAGCCGGGGATACAGATGCCGGTCACGCAGCGGGAAACAGAAGGGCTCCAGAAGCAAAATAATGGAAATCACCAAAGAGAAATGCAAAAGAAAAGGCCATGACGTCTCTGGAGAGCTTGGAGATGTTTAGACTCTAAGCTTCATCGTCAAATTCCAAACACGACAGTGTAACTCAAGTACCGAACACACTTTTTAGAGATGATCATTTCTGGGAAACTTGCTCTGAAATTCCTCCCTGAAGCTCTTCCTCGTCCTTTTAAGACGGATAAGAGATACGTACTGACGTTTTCTTTTTTTTAGCCTTTGCTTTAGTCGGAAAGTTCAGGTTAAGATCACATGAGTCTGTGGAAGGATAAAAAGAGAATCTAAGAGTTCTTTATGTCATTTTTATTTATTCACTAACTGGCTTTGGAAACAGAGAGATAAGCAAAGGCTGAAGGTTATTACCTTCACTTTGTGTGTCTGAAGGCCTGAGTAAACACAAAATGGATTTAGATTGCACTTCTATTCCTCCGCAGAGACCTGCGCTCAGGGTTGCTGATATTGGACGAACAACACTTGTGGAATTAGCAAAGAGGAAGCGAGGCTGGGATCTTTTTCCCAGTTATTGGATTCTTTTGGAATCGGAGGCGATATACTGTACATATGGGCCGCTTTCTCAAAGCAAAACACCTTTAGTCCCTTCGGAGTGCAGATGTAAATTGTGTGGGAAATACCTGATAACACACAGATTGTGTTGTGCGGAAGAGTCCAGAACGTCACTCCAGTCTGTTGTCAATGCATGAAGGATAAATAACTGTTTGTCTCTCTAGAGGCTGTTTTAACGCGTTTATTGTATCAGATAATTGCAGATTGAACCCAGCGGCCCTCAGTTTCACCGTGAGGGGATGACAAAGGTTTGTTGATCAGTAAAAGCAAAAATACCCACCAAAATGGACCGTGTGGTTTGCACCAAATTACTATAATTGCCACATTTATTATTTCTGGTATATAGACACCACTGTTCACTTTGCTCACCAAGGCTGCATTTATTTGATCAAAAATTGGGAAAATTGGGAAATATTATTACAATTTAACATAGCTGTTTTTATGTGAGTATCTGTTAAACTGTAATTGATTTCTGTGATGTGCAGCTGTATTTTCAGCATCATTACTCCAGTCTTCAGCGTCACATGATCTTCAGAAATCATTCTAATATTTGCTGCTCGAGAGACATTTCTGATTATTATCAATGTTGAAAACAGTTGTGCTGCACAATATTTTTGTGGAAACAGTGATATATTTTTTATTTTCCAGGATTCACAGATGAATAGAAAGTTCAAAAGAACAGCGTTTATTTGAAATAGAAATCTTTTGTAACATTATACATTACTTTACTGTCATTTTTAATCAATTTAATGCATCCTTGCTAAATAAAAGTATTCATTTCTTTAAATCTGACCCCTCTATATACATATTTTATCAATGGAAAAATGATATTATTTAAATATATATTAAATATTTAATATAATATATTATAAAAAAAATAGTATATATATACACATTTATTTATTTGTTTGTTTGTGCACAGATTGTATTATTTAATTTGTTTTTATTATAAATACATTTGTGCACATAAAATCACTTCGCTCTTCAGAACTTCCAAACTTTTCTGTCTTTAAATATATGAGATTATTAGAGTTTAGATCTGCTCAGCGTCTCTGTATGTCTTTTCCGATTGAGTCTTGAATCCTCCAGTCTCCTCAATCCAATCAGTTTGCATTCAGAATGAAGTGAACAAACCACATGACGTTCAGTGTATCGCCAATAGCGCTAATGAAAAGACATCCCAGCAGAAGCCACTTGACATCTGAAGAGCTGCGTTCATGAGACTTCAACCAAAGACCACTCTCTGAATAACGGCTGATTAACAAAGACCAACGCTGGGTTTACATTTGCACTCGGCCCAAACTCGCATATAAACAGTTCAAGAACTCGTATCCATAACTTTTACTCATCACCTCGACTTCCTCGATTGATCTTTATTGATTTTTCTTGACTTTGAGTGATTGCTATTGACCTGCAATCACTGGAACCCATGCAGAACAATCTAAACTTTAACCCTTCCATACCCGTTCAGTGACACTTTCACTTAACTCGGTCTAGTTTCTGACATCCGTATGTGATTAATAACAGCGCAGGCACTTCAGTGCCAACTTATCAAGTCAACTATAATTGAAGATCTTAAAACAAACCCCATAAACCCCTGAAGGCCATCTGCTTCATTTAATCCATCTTCCTCTATGGTTCTTGCTCCTGTGCTTAAAAAACTGCTTAAAGGAAGAGTTTTGTCAACAAATAAAATCCCGTCATCATTTATTCACCCTCATGTTGATCCAAACTCGACTTTTCTTTCTTCTTTTTTAGGAGGATGCATTAAACAAAGCAGAGAGCGTTCATAACTTTCAAAACATACGATCACATCACCCTGCATTATATTTGCTCAATAAAATCCAAACTACTCGTTTTCAGGTGCTATTTTGTTCCAGCATGTCACACTTTTTCACTAAACACGTTTAGTAGCATTAATGCTCTTGAGAACCATTTGTAAGATGAATTAGTCTTGTGTTATTGTCTTATATAGTCTTGTAACATTACAAAAACATGATTCCTGTCTGAATCTGAGCCAATGTTTTGTTCAACTCTCAGCCCATGTTCAGATGCATGAAGGATTCTGAAGACATTAGTTATTGTATACATTATTTTATCCTGATTTCGATGTCAAATTTAAGGCCAGCGACAGAAGAACATGCAAACTTGAGCCGGATGTTTTCTGCTTCATCTGTGAGTGTTTCACTGCATCCAAACAGACACAGAAAATCACAGATTTAATGAAAAAAAGCTTATTTTGTAAAAAGTAAAGCGCATTAAATGCTATTAAATGATACATTTTGATTACATCTTTTTGTCATTAAAACCAAAACTTTTGACATTTGACAGTTTTTGTTTTAATAAATGCAGTAAAGCTGATACATAAATATATAACAAGTATATGTATGAAAAATATATGAAAAAAGGTAATTGCAAGTTTTTAATCTTTTTTTAAAGAATTAAAAAAAATTCTCAGAATTGCACTTTTATTTTATTTTTTTGCTGCGGAAAAAGGGTAATAGGGTAAAAGGTAAAGTGACTTTTTAAATCTCACAATTCAGAATTTTCCTCTGAATTGCAAGTTTATATCTCGCAAATCAGCATTATCATCTTGCAGTTCTGACTTTATATCTCAAATTATTTTTCTCACAGTTCTGATTTTAAATTGTGATATATACATTTAGAATTTTGAGGGAATTTTTGTTTTTTAAAAATTTGTTTTCTTGCATTTCTTGCAATTCTGAGTTTACATCTCACAGTTTTATTTGTTTGTTTGTTTCTGCCACTGAATAAAAAAAGGTAATTGCTACTTTTTATCTCTTTTATTTCTTGTTTGCCATCATTGCAAGTTTATATTTCACAATTCTGACTTTTCTTTTCAGAATTGCAAGTTTGTTGCAAATGTATATCTTGCAAAACATCTAGCTATTCTGTTTTTACCCCTCAAAGAAAGAAAAAATTGCTAGAAAAAAGGTCAGAAATGCAAAATAAAACTTTTTAAATATGCATAGAAATTTTTAAATCCTGTGGCAGAAACAATCTTCCATATACATATAGTATTTTTAAGTTGTTGTCAATGCTGTTTGCCACCAGTATGTGTACAAGTCATCATGTTATGACCAGTCGAATCGGTATTGTTATGACAAGTTAAAGATTAAAAAACAAAAACAAAAAAAAATTTTCCACTCCAGTCTTACTCAGCAGTTCTCCACGCTTGCCTCCACTGGCTTTATAAACCTCAAGCGCTTTTACGCATACTACTTTGTGCATCTATAATTCAAATAGTACCAAACAAAAATTTTGGATCGATATGAACATGCTAGTCAAAAACAAGAGCAGCCCATCGGTTTGTATACCTGAGAAGAAGAGAAAGAGAACGGGTTTCATTTCAGGATAGACTTACAAATGAGTGAAGAGGCTGGAGATGGAGTGAAATGTCAGCAGAAGCGCTTATCAAAGCCAACCGGCTGACAAGCACATCCCCAAAATCATATAAACAGATGAGCAAAAGAGCTAAATAAATGAGGCCCTCTAAAAAGTCACACAGACACTTAAGGGGGAATAGATTTCCTCGGGGTGAAACGTGTCCATCTGAAATCGCAGGAACGCTGTCAGAAATATTCTGGCTGGCAGTTTTTGGGATCGGGTTCGCACAATCCCACGGAGGCGTATCGATCCGGCGCTGTCCGAGATGATGTGATTAACCCCTCGCTGCCTTCTGTCAAAACTCTTCTGCTGTGTGTGTGACGATGGTGTGCAAACATCCATAATCATGGGATGTGTTAAATCATGCACTAAAGATATCAATAATAGACAGCATAGGTTCTAGCCTATTTGTTCTATTATTTATGACTTTAGTCCATTACTTAAAGGGGTCATATGATGCTATTTTAAAGATCATTATTTTGTGTATTTGGTGTAACAGAATATGTTGACATGCTTTAATGTTCAAAAAATATTATTTTTCAAGTACTGTACATTATTGTAGGTGCTCTATGCCCCGCCTCTCTCAAACGCTTCGTTTTCTACAAAGCCCCCTCCTTTGACAAGCGCAGTCCGCTCTGATTGGCCAGCTGACCCAGTGCATTCTGATTGGCCGAACACCACAAGCACTCGTCGGAAATGTAACGCCCCTTACCATAATCGCGAGC
>NW_015639247.1:1378747-1399970 GCF_001515625.1 Sinocyclocheilus rhinocerous
AATTGTTATAAGTTGCATCAACGATTTAACAGACTTTAATTGCAGTGTTCTTAATCTTTATAAGTTAGTAGTACTGTTCGGGTTTACTATGTGGGGGCGTGTTAGAACGAGCCGTTTTAGGTAGGTGTGGCTGACTCTTAACTTTTATAAAGAATATCTCTTTGGATTTGAGACTTTAGTCTTTGCAACTTTACAGATCTTCTTTATGCACCAAGAGCTTGTAACACTCCAAAGAGAAAGGAAAACTTGAAATCGCATCATATGACCCCTTTAATATCTTGTAATGTAGATTTAATGCTGCCACAGTAGAATAAAGAAATCTTATCCCATCTTGTAATAGTAATAGTTAATACCTAATTTAATATTCTGTCATTATGTAATTTCATGTCATTCTAAACCTGTTTAATGTTTCAATTTTTTTTTTTTCCCCTGTGGAAGACAGAAAATAGTTTTAAGTCTTCAGCATCACACCCAAAATTAATTTTTACACATTTCCAAGTATTTTGAAGCAATTAGGGATGAACAGATCTTGATCGATCTTCTAATACTGTATTGAGAGAATCGATTCTCACATGAAAAATATTTTTTAATAAATTATAATTTTTTAATAAATTATTTATTAAATTATTAAATTATATTCTTTACAAAATTAATTTTTTTTATTTAAAATGATTTAATAAATAATAAAATAAAATTCTGTATCAGACACCTTGAAATGGCAAATGAAACGGGAAAAAACTGTCATGCAAAATGAACAGACAGATGACAAAACAGGCTTATTACTGTTTAAAATGTAACTTTTAAAATGGCAATAAGTACCCATTTTATCTTCAATTCTTATTATTTATATGTATTTAATAAAATACTTCATTAAATACGTTAAAGTGTTTAATAACATTATCATTTAATTATTTAAAAATGTATTTATGAAATAATTAAATATGAGCTTTAAAATTATATATATATATCACAAACCACAAAATGACAAATTAAATTAAAAAAATAAATAACAATTTTAAAAAAAGCACTCATGCAAAATGAATAGACAGAAGGAAAAATAGGCCTGGCTATTACTGTTAAAAATTATGGCTTTTTAAATATTGTTTAATGGCAAAAGTTACATATTTTATCCTCTATTTATGTATGCATGCATGTATGTATTTAAATGTAAGTATTTGGATTGGTATTAGTTTTGGCCTTGATAGTAATTGAAAAATATAGTGAGAAATAATAAAAGCAGTGTTATTTCAGCGCTTGAGGTCTCACTGAACTGTTGTATGAAGTCACTCAAAATCTCTCTTATTTTTTTTCACTGAGAAAAACAACAGCGGACGGGTTCGAAACAACATGATGGTAAGTTAAATAATCACTAATTTATTCCTTTAGTTTTCTCAAATAAGCTCAGATTTGCCAAGACACCAAATTCTGCGATGAAAACTCAGATCTCAGTGTGAACTCAAACAGTTTTATATATTATATGATACATTTTATAGCCCTATACTCTCACTGGATGACAATTACTGACTCGTGTGAGTCTGTTTTTATTGATCATAAGGAGATTCAGGTCTAAAATCTGAGATCAAGTTGATATTTAGCTCACGGGACGTGAAGGCATCATGTTTCGTCTGTAAAAGCGCAACATCGCAGTAATTCTTCTGGGAAACGAAAAGCAGACGCTTTGTATCTGTGCATACTGTAATGATGAATCTGAACGCACAGACGTATACTGTGCTGGGAACTGAGCGGCGGGGTCGGGAGGTTATTCGTGGGCGTTTGAATACATCGAGCAGTTTAGACAACAGCTGCACCGAAGCGCTCTGCATAGAAATCACACATTTGATCCGTCATGTAAACTATCATTTTCATTATTTTCCCAAAGTCTGAGTCACAAACGCTTGATGAATCTGTTGGAAGAGCAGACGATCGCATGTGGACGACTGCAGGAACAAATCAAATCAATACTCTCCCAAAATAACTCACAAAGGTTAAATCTATAGTGCAACTACCCATAATGCAACTGAACGCCAAGCATTACTATTGCTATTGCTGCATCTATCTATCTGTCCTGTCTGTCTGTCATCTGTCTGTCTATCTATCTATCTATCAATCATCTATCTGTCTGTCATCTATCTATCTGTCTGTCTGTCTGTCTGTCTGTCATCTGTCTGTCTATCTATCTATCTATCTATCTGTCTATCTATCTATCTATCTATCATCTATCTGTCTGTCTGTCTGTCTGTCTATCTATCTATCTATCTATCTATCTATCCGTCTGTCCGTCTGTCCGTCGATCTATCTATCTATCTAGTTTTATATAAATATCAAATAGAATATTACATGAAATAAAAATAAAAGCTAAACCGAAAAAAAACAAAAAACGTTAAAGTTACTCAAATTAAAATGAAAACATTAAAAATAAATTTGGTAATTGAAATAATCTATCTATCTATCTGATTTCTTTTCATTGTTAGAATTTATTTGTAGAACCTTTTTAAACATATTTCTATTTAGCTTTTATTTATTTTTTATTTATTTCAGTTAGTCGGAAGGTTTGTTTATTTTCTTTTAAAGTTTTCAATATTTATTTTGTTTTATTTCAGCTTTATTTCCAAATTCATTTTTTTATGTTTTCATTTTCATTTTAGTAACTTTAGTTTTTTTTTTCTGTTTAGCTTGTGTTTTTATTTCATGTAATATTATATTTTATATTTATATAAAACTAGATAGATAGATAGATTTTTACATTTGTCATCTAATATTTACATTTAATTTTATTTCAACTTTATTTCAATCACCAAAATACAAATTTTAATAGTTTTAGCTAATAAGTTACAGTTTTTCTCAGTCGCTTTGGTACATTTCTCAGATCAGAATTGAAATTCTCAAAACTACCTGTTCAATCTTCACATCATTGTGTCACTTGTGCACATCAAAAAAGCAGTTTCTCATTTCTTTGAACAAGTTGCAAATGCTTTGGTACATCCATGCAAATGATTATGTACAATTCTCTGCTGTTTCCTACATTATCAATTGCTTATGTCATGTTGATCAAAATGTATTATAATGGGTCTCTGTTGAATAGTCTCACCCCCCACAACATTTAGGCATTATTATAGTATATAATGTTAATATTTTGAATTAGCTTTCAGTTTTCGTTTCAGTTTTAACAATTTTTCTAATTTTTAAATAATTCTATTTAGTTTTTATTTATTTGTATTTAATTTTAATTCACTTTGTCGTTAAATAGTCATTTAAAAAAATAGGCTCAACCTTTGAAAGTCAAGTGTTATTATTAATATTTCTCATACTTCTTGTTAAATAAGAATGACTCTTGTTTGACGTGAATGTGCGACGACGGCAGAGAATTTTCATCAGCATCAGTTCAGCAGCCGCTCTTTGTTATTTTATTCGTCTGAGGCCTTCAGTGTTCTTTAATGATGGTTGTCACCGTGCTGAAATAACAATGTGTTTCAATCTAGAGCAATAAAGTCTGAATAATCTGTGAGATTACAGACGGCCGCGTCTCATTACAGCCAGAAGAGATTCTCCAGAGATTCACAGTTTCCCACCAAATTCATAACGTCACATACGGTCCGGATCTGACTCGGATCACATGCACAGATTACACACGAATGAGAAAATATCTGTGGAGAATGCATGCATACACATTAACATTAAATGCAATCATTTTGCTGCTTTATTATGATGTATTTGTGCGTCAAGCAGGGCGTTTGATGAGAATTCAATCCGATGTGAATGTGAGTTTCATTACATTTTGATGAAAGATGATACAAACAATCGTGTTTTGCTTCAGAATAACCTCAATGCAAGTAAATAGTTTCATGTTGACTTTAATGAACCTTACACGCATTCAAATGCGAGCTGATCACATTATGGAAATCACATCTTGAAATTCATAATTGCTAATGAATATTAAAAGCATCATGGGTCCATTTCATATGCAACCTTGCTGAAATCCTTTGCTGGGAGGCTGAGGCTTATTATTTACTAACCTATATCCTCTTAACTTGAAGACTCACCTGTGTTAACCTCGGTTAACTCGCACTAAAAGAGAGATGAAAGTGAGATGTGATCCTCTCAGCTAATACAGCACTGATGAACAAATCTGCAGGTCAGATCTCAACACTTCAATCTGCTGATTGCAATTTGTATTGTAGTATTTTAAGGGCCCCTGTTTGATTTAATTAAAACAACAGTTTGCTAATTAGTTTGCTAATGGCTTTCACACAGTAGTCCCTATGACTAATTCTCTAGATGACAGTAATTAGGGCTTTTTTTTCCTGTTTCCACATGAATTCCTGTTCTCAAATTAACAAATGACATTCAGATTTTGTTCTTTAGCTTGTCCTGCCATCATTGAAATATACAGTGAATAGAAAACAGCGTAGGACTTACTTTAAAACAAATTTCACTCAGAAATTGCTAGAAAAAAGCACATAAACACACACACACATACACACACACACAAAAAAAAAGCAGTAATTAAGCATTTGTGACCCTGAACCACAAAACCAGACATAAGGGTCAATTTTTTGAAATTGAAATTTATAAATCATCTGAAAGCTGAATAAATAAGCTCTCCATTGATGTATGGGACAATATTTGGCTGAGATACAACTATTTGAAAATCTGGAATCTGAGGGTGCAAAAAAATCAAAATATTGAGAATGCATATTACTAATCAAAAATTAAGTTTTGATATATTTACGGTAGGAGATTTACAAAATATCTTCATGGAACATGATCTTATCTTAATATCCTAATGATTTTTGGCATAAAAGAAAAATAAAAATCGATAATTTTGACCCATACAATGTATTTTTGGCTATTGCTACAAATATACCTGTGCTACTCATGACTGTTTTTTTATTTATTTATATTAATAAATAATATAATAGTATATAAATAATACCAAAGCAACACACACACACACACACACATTTTTTATATTTATTTATATTTCAACTGCCTTTTTTCTTTTGTTTTCATTTTACATTTACATTTTAGTTGAAGTCTTAGTAGTTTTCTGTGCTTTAATAGATATTTTAGATATTTTGTAATGTTTTATTTTAAAATTGTATTAATATTTTTTGAATCAGTTTTCCATATGTTCCATTTTCATTTTATTTGTAAAGTTTTGACTGTCTTTTTTCTTTTGTTTTCACTTTACATTTACATTTTAGTTGAAGTCTTAGTAGTTTTCTGTGCTTTAATAGATATTTTAGATATTTTGTAATGTTTTATTTTAAAATTGTATTAATATTTTTTGAATCAGTTTTCCATATGTTCCATTTTCATTTTATTTGTAAAGTTTTGGTAGTTTTGTTGTGTTTTTTTATATGGCTATATAGTTATTTTAGTACATCAAGTTAAACTAAATTAAAATGAGAATGTTGCCTTGCCAACTAGCTGAAATAAAGTTAGTTAGTTATTTAGTTAGTTTTATTTATTTATTTTGTTGTGTTTTTATGGTTTTCATTTTAGCTTTAGTTGTAGTTAATAAACCTGCTTCAAATTAAACTTGGTGTTTTTTGTTTTGTTTTGTTTTTGTTTGTTTGTTTGTTTGTTTGTTTTTCATCTGACATTTATTTTATTATATTTTATTTTATTTTAGCTTTATTTCAATTACCAAAAATATTTATTTATTTATTTATTTATTTTTATTCATTTATTTTATTTATTTTTATTTATTTTATTTTATTTTATTTTATTTTTTTATTTTTTTATTTATTTATTTAATCATTCGCTCCAGCAGAGACATAAAAACCTCAATATTTGTCATTACAGGAAATTGAAAGAGGATAATTTGGCTCAAACTTTGCGAACCCAACTTTCCTGACCCGCTGGGCGCTCTGTGAAAGCGTCGGGTCCCTCGAGCGGTTTCGCCCTTGAAAATGAAAGCGGCGACAGATATTTAAAGCAGTCGTATTATTAAAGTTCTTGTTCTGCGAATCTATTTTTCACCTGTTTCTCTCTCTCTCTTGACAGGCCCGTGACAGTAAAGTAAATTAGTCCACTTTAACCTCTGGCCCCAGATCGTTTCTCAAAGGCACCTTTTTCTACCTGCGCGCCGTTCCATTCAACATCTAATTTTAGGTAACCGGAGACATCAAAGCCCGAGTGGCTCCATCCCATAAAATCACAGCAAATCCCCGTGACTTATCGCTCCGCAGAGAAAGACTCAAACCTTTGGCCTGTCGGGCTTTTCAAAGGGCAACGTGGGAATTAGAGCGCCATTGACTCTTTGAAGACGAGACCTAGAAAGATCTTGATGTAGGGAGCAGAATAGATGTTTCTGATTGGCGACGTCTGTAATTACCCCGTCAGGTCGCGGGATGTCCTGTATCTGCGCTCTGTAATTAGGACCATCCAGAGGTTAATGGCTAAAGCAAATCACTCTGTCCCAGATGACACTCGCGGTCAGGAAGGGTCAAAGACTTCATGTCCGAATCTCAGACATCTACTCTGGCTTTCAGGGAAGTATAGTTTTAATTTATGCTCCGGCTGTATTTCTAATGTCCACCCACTTGTCATTAATATTCATTTTCTTCAGGCCTGCTCCAGTGCAAATTAGGTCACGTTTTTGCACATTTAATTCTTTCCTAGATGTTGCAAAGCAGTTTTTTCTTCTCAATAATGTCGTAAAGAAAAGCATTAAAGGACTTCATTAAGCACCATAAAATGAAGATTAAATGTGTAATTTCTGCACATTATAATACTTTGCATCTCCATTGTAAAATAAAAAAATAATAATAATAATAAAAAAATTTAATAATAATATAATACAAAAATATAATACTAATAGTAATAATAAGTAAATAAATTAACATCTTGAAGTCAAAATGGAAATAAAAATTTATAAAAACTGTAGACCTATAACAAAAGCAAAAACCAATAAAATGACAAAAAAAAGTCATAATAATTTTGTACTTTCAGTGTTATTTTGGTGTCATTGAGTTACTAATACAGTATTGTAATATATTAATATTATGTTAATTGTATTGCATTAATATTATATTAATCATTTTTATATTTCCCTGTTTCATTTTATTTTTACTTAGTTTTAGTAATTTTGTAGTGTGTTTTTGTCAACTAAAAGTAGTTTTTGTTCTATAGTTTTTACCATTTTTTAAAAATTCCCATTACATTAAGTTCATTAAGTACATTTAAGTTAAACTAAATTAAAATGATTAACATTTTAAAGTCAAAGTCATAATAATTTAGAATTTATTTGAAACATTTTGAGTAAATTATTCTCGAAAATATGACTGATTTAATCTTATGATGCTGCGCTATTCAACAAGCTCTTTACATGCTGTGTATAAGTGACTGATTTCTCCATGGCGAGCATGCAACATTTGGGCCATTAAAAATAATAATCAGTTAATGTAGTACATTAATCAGAGTTTCGTAATGTCAACACTGGTATTTTCCACAGAGAAACCTGGACATCATGCTGAAAGGTTTCATAACCAACATCCATGGATTTGAGCTTTGTAAACATTGTTTTTCTTGTCATAATTTGTGAAAACTCTGTAACCCGTCAGGCTTTAAATGTGGCTTTCGCTTCAACATTATGTGTGTCCTTTTTACTGACGATAATAAGTAATTCCATCTTCTGTTTGCATTCAGACAGTGGCTCACATTAAACCTCTTTCCGCACGTCACGCTCCTTTCAGACAAATCCAGATCCTCAATAACTGGAACAAAATGCATTTATGGGACTTGTATCTGTTTTAGCTGGAATGTCAAGATCGTGCACAAAAACACACACTCATCCTCATCCGCTAATGTCTTCATTACATGCAATGAAAGAACGAATCCTGGTTTTCAAACACAATTTCCATCAGCTTTTCCAATCCGTTTGCTGTTTTGTAAAAATCAGATTAATAATCACAAGCTGAGTGACAGTTGCAGCACTTTAAGAGACCCACTTATATTTTTTCAATGTAAAACGTAGCGTATAAATGTATAAAATGTGTGCATACAATACATTCAGTGCTCTATTATTCTGCTCTCGATGCTGTTAAGAACGGTGGGCCGGATGAGGGAAGGTTGAAACGTAGACGCAGTCGTCCTCAGAGTCGAGAATAATTTAAATGTAAATGAACGCAAGAGCAAAGCATGTAGGTCACAGTTGAGCTTGTCCTAAATGATAATGGTTGAAGTAATTATTAGCGGGGAATCCTGACGTGTGTAATGATCCCAGAGCGGGAACGTTTAGATCGGAACGCCGTGACGCTTTGAACGTGAGCTACAGAAGTAAGACACGAACGCACACTTGTTCAGTGGAGCGTTTGGTAACATTAAGAAGGTCAAGATGAAGAACGAGGCCTAGATAAAGACAAAAAGGAACAGATTTGGTGCCAATTTGAATCTTCATACATTTGTAATTGCTAATATTATATTTGTGGTCGCACATTAAGCATTCAAGGAATAATGTCAAAAAGAAGTGCTCTTAAATCTCATTTTTAAATACTGTATATTGTCTCAGGTTAGATATTAAATGCAATATATATCACATAACCAACTGCATCATCATCATCATCATCATCATAAGTTTATGTATGTGGAAGTGCAAGAGGGATTTGTATGGAAGTCCATTTCTGTCACATACAGTAAGAAAAGAAAAATCATGTGCTGGTAAATAATAATTATGACATAAAAAGTTATAATCATAAGATAAAAAGTTGAAATTATGACATCGTAACTCAATTATGAGACAAAAGGTCATAGTAATAACATAAAAACTATTATTATGAGATAAAAAGTCATAATTAAGATATTAAAAGTAGAAGGTGTAAGTCAAAAGTTTTTATTACTTATGATACTTTTGTCATAATTAGATCTTTTTGTCTCATTATTTTTACATTTTGTCACGATTTAGATTTTTTGTCTCATAATAGACTTTGTGATTTCTTTATGCCAATTTCCATAACATAAGAAAAATCACACATCATAATTATGGCACGAAAAGTCATAAATTGAAATTATAACATCCTCAATTTGAATTATGAGATGACAAGTCACAACTAATACATAAAAATTCGATATTTGACTTTTTGTCTTTTACTGACTTTTTATCTCATAATTTCTTTATACTAATTTCCATGACATAGGAAGAGAAAATAAAGTCTCTGTAAATTATAATGATGATACCATATAAAGAGTCATAAAAGGTCAAAATTGAGATACTAAGCATATTTATGAGATACAAAATTGAAATTGACACAAAAAGTCATGACTTTTGTCATAACTATTACAAAATTACTTTTTGTCTCATAATTTTGACATTTTTTTTAATAAAGATTTGGACTTTTTGGCTCATAATTGACTTTTTATCTCATAATTCCTTTATGCCAGTTTCCAGAAAAGAAAAATCATGTGCTGGTAAATAATAATTATGACATTAAAAGTCATAATTATAAGATAAAATGTTGAAATTATGACATCGTAAGTCAATTATGAGACAAAAGGTCATAATAACAACATAAAAACTCATTATTATGAGATAAAAAGTCATAATTAAGATATTAAAAGTAGAAGGTGTAAGTCAAAATTGACTTATGATACTTTTGTCATAATTAGACCTTTTTATCTCATTATTTTTACATTTTGTCACGATTTTGACTTTCCGTCTCATAATAGATTTTGTGATTTCTTTATGCCAGTTTCCATAACATGAGAAAAATCAAGTGTCAGTAAATTATAATTATGACATAAAAACTATGAGATAAAATGTCAAAATTAAGATATAAAATCATATTTATGAAATACAAAGTTGAAATGAGCCTAAATCTTTGTGCTTCTTATGTGTTTGTGAACAGAGCCGTATTTGTGTAAAAATGCATGTGGTTTGTATATAAACACTCAACCTGTCTTATGTGATAATTACAGGCTGCATTATTTAAATTGGCATACATTCATATTCAAATGAGCGTGTGTGTTGAGAGAGCGGCGTGTTGATTGAATGACGGTTCAGACGCCGCGGTCACTGAGGCTGTCATTACACACTTAAACTGACATCATGACACACACACACACACACACACTCTCACACTCTCTCTCACACACACACACACACACACACGCACGCACACACACACACACACACACACACATGATGAAGGAAAGGCTTTGTTTTTCATGGTTTGTTTGTGTGTGTTTATCAGGAGCTCCTCTCCGTCCCCAAACTGCCAATCAAGCGCGCCTCATAAAATAAACAATACCTGCGCGTTTGATAAATATGTTTTGTCAGCAGCGTTTCTCACTTTTGCTGTTTGTGATTCTGGATTACAGAATATGAGCGTCGACACGGAGAGTTTGTTCTTTGTCTGACATGAGCTTTCTTCATGAAAGAGGAGGTGGAAAGTGAACAGCTTTATGGCTTTCTTGGACGGATGTGTTTTTGTGCCAACTTTTTAGTTTTACATTTGATTTTGAGTTTCTCTGGCAGTAGTTACTCTGAAATAACAGTCTGGCAGAGTAAAACTTTTAGTTTTAGGTTACTGGCAGAGAATAAAACGACACTTTCTGCCATTACATTAATATTCTACCTCCTTGAATTATGATTCTTCATCCTGTTTCGATTCAAATTCAGGTACTGAATTATATTATTATATAATTTTATTTATAGAAAAACCCCTGTATTAATTAATACTTTTATTCAGCAAGGACACATTATTGATCAAAAGTATCACTAAAGACATTTATAATGTTACAAAAGATTTCAATTTCAAATAAACTCTGTTCTCTTGAACATTCTGTTCATCTGTGAATGTATAAATGTATAAAATGTATCACAGTTTCCACAAAAATATGAAGCAGCACAACTGTTCAACATTGATAAGCAGAAATGTTTTTATCATCAAATAAAAACTCATCATTATAAAAAGTCAAAAAAGTCATAATTAAAGTTAAAAGTATGAGAATCTAAATTATTGTCAACAGTGACATAAAGTTTAAATTATGAGATAAACATTTAACATCATTTTGATATTTTATATCACAATTGTCTTTTTGTCTCATGATTTCTTGCAAAATCTTGCAATGTAAAAAAACATGCGTTAATCAATATTATGACATAAAAAGAAATTATTTAGATAATTGGGATACTAAGTCTAATACAAATAAGTCTAAATCATGACATAAAATTACAATTTCAACCTTTTATCTCATAAATATGACTTAGTATCTTAATTTTGACTTTTTATTTCAGAATTATGACTTTTTTTATGCCACAATTATAATTTACAAACACATGATTTTTCTTTTTTTATGTTATGGAAATTTGCAGACAAAAAAATCAAAATCATTAAAAAAATCATATAAAAATTATGAGATTAAAAGTCAAATTATGGCAACAAGTCATTTTTCAAGTAATTATGACAAAAGTCAGAAGTCTTTTCATATCATAATTTAAAATGTCAATTATGACTTTTATTTTTGACTTTTTAATTATTAATTTTTTATTTCATAATTTCAGCTTTTTATCTCATAATTATGACTTTTTATGTCAAAAATGATTTACCATAATAATTTTTTTTTCATGTCATGATATGGCATAAATGGGCATCCATAGAAATGTTTCTTGAGCAGCAAATCAGCATATTAGAATGATTTCTGAAGATCACGTGACACTGAAGACTGGAGTAATGATGCTGAAAATACAGCTTTGATCACAGAAATAAATTACAGTTTAACAGATATTCACATAGAAAACAGCTAATTCAAATTCTAATAATATTTCACAATTTTTTACAGTATTTTTAATCAAATAATTGCAGCCTTGGTGAGCAGAAGAGATGTTGTAGTATTGTAGTGTAGAGTAAATTCTTTGTATTACATCTTAAAGCCGTTTTCATGTGGAAAAGGTCAGATTCAGCATCAGTTGTTTGACTGCATGTGTTGTGTGAGTGAACTGTGTCATTGACCACTGCACCTCTGTGTGTGTCCTATCTGCGTCCTCATTCTTCACATGAATGCTGCTTGGGATCTCCTGAGTTAATCCAGCAGAGAGAGACTCAGCGCTCCTGTTAAAACCATCAGGGGCCAGACGGCGGAACCGCTCGTACCAGGAGCCGATAGCATTGTCCGTCTTATCTCAGCTGTGCTAAAGCTTCCACTCTCCTTTTCTGCCCACAAAAACACCTTGGTCTTTTGGGTTTTATATGTATTTCTTCTTTTTAAATTCACTGATAGCAATTTCAAAAGGCACGCTTGTCATGTTTCCATGGCGCCCGCTGCAAAATCTTCCAATATTTTTACTCTTGTCTTGAGCGCCGCATGAGTTTGAATTAAACTGTGTGGCTTTTCTATTTTCATAACACTTTCCTACTGCGTTCTCATGCTGGTTTTTGTGTTAAAGCTTCATTCTTCGCACTGTTGTGATGAACGAGTTCGTCCTCATTTAAACTCCTTTTGTTTTCTGTTTTAATAGTGTTTCTTATTCTCAATGATCGAATGCATTCAGAAAAATCGTCTGGTTTCATAGAAATGCATTTCAATCCACCTGGTCCAAGGTTGTACATCAGTATGTACCTGTAAATAAGTGTGTAAAATAGGGAATTATTGCAGAATTGTGGCTGAAGCTGGGTGGGATTGATGCTAATTAAGTTTTAATTGTCAGTGTTGACCGTACAATTAGTCTGTACTAATTCTGCGAGCTCTTGATGAAGACTAGCGATGAATCTTGACAGTAAACACTACTCATTTAGCCGCTTTATGAGCTGACAGGCTTGTGCTAATACTATTTCCCATCATTCTCTGTGGCAGCTCGAGAATCATAAATACACAGATAGAGCATCAATTACTCACCTAATGTGCATCGTTTGATCTTTCTTTTTGTGCATGTCTGTTGTATTCAAATGCACATCACACTGTAATCCCTGCTTTTGAGTGGGCATTTGTTTACTTATTTATTTATTTGTTTGTTTGCTTGCTTGCTTTCTTGCTTGTTTGTTTGTTTGTTTGTTTGTTTGTTTCAGCTAGCTGTGTAATAATCCACTAGTTATAAAATATCTATTTATTTAGCTGTGTAATAACCCATGAGTGATCCACTATCTATTTATTTATTTATTCAATATATATTTATTTATTAGCTGTGTAAAACTCCATTATTTATTTATTTATTTATTTATTTATGTATTTACTGTGTAATACTCCACTGATATGATACAATAAATAAATTCAGGATTACATTTGATTACAAATGAATTATATTTGTTTTTTCAAATCATTTATTCATTTATTGTTTGATTTATTGATTGATTTTTTTAATCTCTGCAGGTTTGATTGCAGAGTGCTGATTTAATAATTTTTTTCATTTATTAGTTGTGTAATACTTACTATTTATTTATTTGTTTGTTTGTGTAATAATCCACTAATTGTTCACTATTTATTTTTATTATTTATTAGCTGTGTAATAGCTCCACTGTTTATTTATTTATTTATTTATTTATTTATTCATTCAATATATATTTATTAATTAGCTGTGTAAAACTCCATAATTTATTTATTTATTTATTTACTGTGTAATACTCCACTGATATGATACAATAAATAAATTCAGGATCGCATTTTTATTACAAATGAATTATATTTGTTTTTTCAAATAATTTATTCATTTATTGTTTGATTTATTGATTGATTTTTTTAATCTCTGCAGGTTTGGTCCTCCATACGCTGATTTAATATTTATTTTTTCATTTATTAGTTGTGTAATACTTACTATTTATTTATTTGTTTGTTTGTGTAATAATCCACTAATTTTTCAATATTTATTTTTATTATTTATTAGCTGTGTAATAGCTCCACTATTTATTTATTTATTTATTTATTTATTTATTTAGGTGTTCATTCATTCATTCATTCATTAACTGTGTAATAATGCAATAATGATTCCTTTCATTTATTGTTAGTTTTTTTACGAGCTGTGTAATATTCCATTATTTATTTTATTTTATTTAATTTTTTTATTTTATTTTATTTTATTTGACAGTTTCACATTACAATCAGGGCTGTCAATTTAATGTGTTAATTCGCTATAACAAAGCATTACAAATTAATTAAGCATTAAAATAAATTAACATACATAACGATGCCCCTGACCCGTTCATAATCAGGAGTTTTCCTGTCATCGTTCACACATGATTTGTGGGAAAAACATGAACTGATATAATGTGAGTCACTTTGGATATGCATGAATCGAATCTTGCTGTCTTTACCTCAAACAGATTGACAATATATTGACATACTGCCTTAGAATGATCTTCAGTCGGGCTTTTCTCCCCTAATATTGCAATACGTGATTTATTGTGCTTTGATTTAAATTGCATATCACATACAGTAGTTAATCCAATTATGTATTTTACTCGATTGATATATATATATTTTATGCAAGCTTGTTTCTGACACATGATGAGAAAATTAAAATGATTATTGTCTTTTTATCACACAATTTATCTTACTATTTCTTGCAGTTCTGAGGAAATAAGAAATATTTGTGCGATATAATGTCAGAATTTCAATAAAAAGAGTTTTGAGTCTATTTCTCAAAATTCTACATTTATATCTTGCAATTTTACAATTATATCACAAAATTCTAAATTTATTTATCACAATTCTAAATTTATATCTTGCAACTCTAAATTTATGTCTTGCCATTTTAAATTTATATCTCTAAATTCAAAATGTACATCTCAAAATTCTGTTTATATTTCAAAATTCAAAATTTATTTCTCAAAATTCTAAGTTTATAGCTTGCAACTCTAAATTTATATCTTGCCATTTTAAATTTCAAATTTTAAAAATTCTAAATTTATATCTCACAGTTCTTGCAATTTTAAAATTATATCACAAAATTCTAAATTTATATCTCATAGTTCTGAGTTTATATCTTGCCATTTTAAATTTATATTTCAAAATTCAAAATTTATTCCTCACAATTCTGTTTATATCTTGCAACTCTAAATTTATATCTTGCCATTTTAAATTTATATCTCAAAATTCTAAATTTATTTCTCACAATTCTGTTTATATCTTGCAACTCTAAATTTATATCTCACAGTTCTTGCAATTTTAAAATTATATCACAAAATTCTAAATTTATTTATCACAATTCTAAATTTATATTTTGCTATTTTAAAGTTATATCTCAAAATTCAAAATGTACATCTCAAAATTGTTTATATTTCAAAATTCTAAATTTATTTCTCACAATTCTAAGTTTATATCTTGCAATTCTAAATTTATATCTTGCCATTTTAAATTTATATCTCAAAATTCTAAATTTATATCTCACAGTTCTGAGTTTATGTCTTGCCATTTTAAATGTATATTTCAAAATTCAAAATGTATATCTCACAGTTCTGAGTTTATATCTTGCAATTATAAATATATATTTCAAAACTCATAAATTTAGAATTGTGATAAATAAATGTAATCTTGCAATTTTAAATTTATATCTCAAAATTCAAAATTTGTATCTCAAAATTCAAAATTTATATCTTGCAATTTTAAAATTATATCTCAAAATTCAAAATTTATATCTCACAGTTCTGAGTTTATATCTTGCCATTTTAAATTTATATTTAAAAATTCAAAATGTATTTCTCAATTTTTTCCCAGAGTTTATTTCTTGTAATTCTGAGTTTATATCTTGCATTTCTCATTTTATATCTCACCTTTCTGAGTCTATATCTCACAATTCAGACTTTTTCTTCATAATTCTGAGAGAGAAGAAAATCTCGGAATTGTGTGAAAAAAAAGTCAGAATTGTGAGATATAATTCTAATGCTTTGAGTCAGTTTGAAAGGTCGAGAGTCTTCAAGGTCATCATTCATGAAGATAAAGGAGTTTAGGGGCCGACAGGTATCCTGAGAGACGTAAAGCAAGCTTGCGATCAGCGTCTCTTGTCTTTGAGAGAGCACAGGAATCAACTCCATCGAACAGCTGTGAATTCTGAGGCTAAATGGAGGGGAACTGAGAGACGGTATCGATCCGGAGGTTGAATTATACAACACTCTTGCCGTTTCCCCGCTAGAGCTGAGTGAAGATCTCTGCTTGTGTGCAGCTTGAGTTGTGATGCTCACCAGAGAGCGACTGATGGATGTTGGCAGATGGCCGTACTGGGAGGAGTCGGTCTGCCCATCCGTCTTCATTACCCATGTCTAGATGTCAGTCGCTGAGAGGAGAGCCCTGGGTAGAAGCCCGGCGGGGTGTTGGGCCTGCGATCCGCGTGGGGTTGAAGGTTATTAGGACATCTGCATCTGCTGACGGCTGACCTCTAACAGACCTGCTTCACTTCTGCTGCACCTACACCTCCATTTATACTGTAATGCAAAATAAATATTTAATATTAATAAATATTAAATATTATATTAAAATCGAATCATTGTTTTACTTAAAAATTCACTTCATTATAATTTTTTTTTTTTGTATAAATTCACTTCATTATAAAAAAATATTTATATTATTTTGGGGTGAAAAATATGAGACATATTTACATTTATACAACCAATATTTATTTATTTTAGTTTGCATTGCATTGTAAAATAGTTTGACAATCAAGCACCACCCCCCACATAAAACCATAAAACTACTTTTAACTTAAGTTCACTTAAAGATATTTAAGCAAAAAAATAATTTTATTATGAAAATGTATAATTTATATACCATCATTTTCTAATTGTATGTCTATATATATATATATTAGGGCTGTCAGTCGATTAAAATTTTTAATCTAATTAATTACATGATGTTTCGATTAATTAATCTAATTAATCTCAAAATAAAGTTGACTGTGAAAATACCCACAAAATATAATTTAAAGCTATTTTGTGTTAAATGAGAAAGTATCAAGTAGACATTACAAATTGTAGAGTTTTTTTCAACATAAAATGTATTACGCATAAACATTATGCCACAACGGCCTAACATAAACTATGGAACATAAAATAAGATAATTTGAGAAACATCTCAGTATTTTTTGTTCATACAATGAAAGTCATTGGTAACCACGACAGCTTTGTTACCAACAGTCTTCAAAATACCTTCCTTTATGTTCCACAAAAGAAAGAAAGTCATTCAGATTTGAGTAAATGATGACAGAATTAAAAAAAATTTTGGTGGACTATCCCTTTAATGTTATTATTATTATTATTATTATTTTAAATTAAATAATACTCTAAATAAGAAAAAAAATCTGCCAGCAGGTGGCGGTAAATGTCTTCATTTGATTCGTTCAAACGGCTGATTCATTCAGGAATTCAATAAACGACTCTATGAATGAGTCTTTGAATCATTGATTCACACGATTCGTTCAAAACGTGGATTCATTCAGAAACTAAACACCGCTGTGTTGCTCGGAGACACACAACAGTTCTGCTGTGGCTTTACAGGTAATATATTCTCTGCAAAATTTAACAAAAACACATAATATTCTGTTTAAAATATAACACAATATCAATTTCTTATTTACTGAACTGTTGTATAAAATCACATTTAAACTCGTGATATTCGGGACAAACAGCACTCGTGTAATAGCCGACTGCTCTCGCTGCTCGTGTGATATCGATATTGTATGATATAAATATGAGACAAAAACTCATCATATGACCCCTTTAATCTATATTCTGATAGGCTGTGAATGTGTTGCATTATGCAGCAGTTGCCATTAAAATAAAGTTAATATGGCAAACAAAATCTTAATAGCTCTAAAACAGGCTTCATTTTCCTTATGCAACATATAATTTTTTATTTATTCCTTTTGATTTCAATGTGAAATGCGACCCAGGTCATGTTTTCGTGAGATTCACCCCAATACTAATTTCTAATAGCATCTATCACGGCACATTTTGTGAGAATAAACATGCGGTATCACATCATTAGCACCTCCGAAGTTCATTTGCATGTGTTTAATTTTATTAATGAGTCTGAGGCTTCCAGCAGTCAGAGCTGACAGAACGCTCTCCGTCACTGTTTGTGGAGTTTTTCTGATTACTCGTGACAGCGGCGCCATGTTTTCCTCGCAATCAGCGCTTTGTAGCAATCAAACAAGAAACATAAAAGGCTTCACGCCGGGAAATAAACACATGCACTCGTTGGAACCAAAAGAGCATCTTCTGTTCCAGATGAACACGGTTCACAAGTCGTATGGTGAAGATAATGTGGATGTTTAGAGGAACGCGTATCGTCAGACGGTCTAAAATTGTGCATCTCAGTGACCCTCAGGTTCATCTTTACCAGCGGCTCTCTTAATCTTTAGTTTGTGACAGCTAGAAGGCCTCGTGCGATACCATCTTACAGACTGAGATAAATTCATTCAATCGCCTTGAAAGTGTCATTGGCAGCTCTACATATTTCCACTCCGACTCATTGTGTGCGAGACGTTTATGTGCGTGATCTTACTCTGATTACACTTACAGGAATCTCCCAGGTTCAATACAAGTTCAGCTCTTCAGCATTTGTGGCATGATGTCGATGACCGCAGACAATCATTTAGACTTGTCCTTCGGTTTAAAAGGCTATAAACGTTACTGTTATTAACGTACAGCCACAAAACCTTTCTGTGCCATTATAATCCTATGCATCCACTCACGGTCAAGTCTATCTCACTTGATTTTGTGGTTTTTATAATGAGCAGATTTATTTAAACATTAATGTTTTGCAAATCAATAAAGTTCTTCTGTGCTATATCAAACAACAAAAACATCTCAGTTGGGGAATTGGGGAAAAATCTTACGGTTTGCTTAAACTTTGTGGCATTTATTGATAAAATAAAAATTTCAAGTGTTCATAGGTGTACATGTTGACTTACATTTTGGAGAAATGTGTTATTTTATCACTGTCTCAGCAATGGATGCTCTGCAGTGAATGGGTGCCGTCATGGCTTGAGAGTGAGGACATTTTTAGGACATTTTCATTTTTTGAAAAGATTGTTTCTTTAAGCATAAATCATGCATGTAAACTCGCTCATCACGTTAAGCATAAAACCACACTGCACAGGGAAATCGACGTGTGTGTGTGTGGGTTTATTTGTTTATAACACTGATGATTATAAGCTTATTCATCATGCAAACATCTTTGTACATGTGTATATCCACATCTCTCTCTGTAATTGTTTTGACAGGTTCTTTCAAGAAATGTAATAGCATTTGCAAATTAGCAGCAGAGCTTCATTACAGCTGTGAGAAACCAAATTACTAATAGATATGGTAATGGAGATGATGTTTTTATACCGTAAACTTTTAACGGCTGCATTTCAGTAACTGTTATTTTATAATCAGAACTGATTCATCGTGATCTTTTGATGTTATGAGTGTAAACATTGAAGAAACAGCATCATAGTCCATCTGCAGCAGTTTAATAACAGTAATTAAGTGTGTTTGATATGACTATGTGATCAATGAAAGAGAAAAGGGCTTTCATACTAATGATGTGTATGTTTGTGACAACAGTAATTCTAAAGTAAGATGAGAAAATTAAAACGATTATTGTCTTTTTATCACACAATTTATCTCACTATTTCTTGCCGTTCTGAGGAAATAAGAAATATTTGTGAGATATAATCTCAGAATTTCAATAAAAAGTCAAGAGTTTTTAGTTTGTTTCTCAAAATTCTAAATTTATATCTTGCAATTTTAAAATTGTCACAAAATTCAAAATGTATTTATCACAATTCTAAATTTATATTTTGCTATTTTAAATTTGTCTGAAAATTCAAAATTTATATCTCAAAATTCTAAGTTTATATCTCACAGTTCTGAGTTTATAACTTGCAATTTTAAATTTATATTTCAAAATGTTACATTTATTTCTCACAATTCTAAATTTATATCTTGCTATTTTAAATTTATATCTCAAAATTCTAAATTTATATCTCACAGTTCTAAGTTTATATCTCAGAATTCTAAGTTTATATCTCAGAGTTCAGAGTTTATATCTTGCAATTTTAAATGTATATTTCAAAATTCTAAATTTATATCTCACAGTTCTGAGTTTATATATTGCAATTATAAATTTATATTTCAAAACTCATAAATTTAGAATTGTGATAAATAAATGTAATCTTGCAATTTTAAATATACATTTCAAAATTCAAAATTTATTTCTCACAATTTATTTTTCAGAGTTTATTTCTTGTAATTCTGAGTTTATATCTTGCATTTCTCATTTTATATCTCACCTTTCTGAGTCTTTATCTCACAATTCAGACTTTTTCTTCATAATTCTCAGAAAAAAAATCTCGGAATTGTGTAAGAAAAAAAAAAAAAAGTCAGAATTGTGAGATATAAGCTCAGAATTCCATATTATTATTCCATAATATTTATGACATTAGGCATTTTTCACAATGCTGCATGCAGTGTTCAGCAGATTGCTATTTCCAGTCCATCAGCAATATTAGCACTGTTTAGCTTTGATGTTAAATGAAGTACACTGCCTTGTTCTGTGAAGTGAATCACTGTTAGTGTCCCTTTGGTAACTTGTTTTCATTTGCTGTCTCTCTGTCTAGCTCTCTATCTCTCCCTGACTCCCTCGCTCTCACCTCAATCTCTATACTCCATTTCGTGGTGATTTACCGCGGTCCGCAGTGGCCCTGAATTGCTCGGAGAAGATTTGGTCCTTGATAAGCCTTGAGAGTCCATGAGACCAGCTCCTCCGGAGAAGCAGAAACGTCACTTGCTGTAGAAGCATTATTTTAATGTCTCGATCTGCCATTAATCACAGTCACAGACTAATACACTGACACAGAGAGAAAAACAAGAGACGGTCAGAAGGTAAGTGAATGCTCATGTTATAAGGGTTAGTAGTGCAATGTGGGTTTTATATTCTGTTTATTCATGATGCCACCATTTTTTAATCAATTCCAATGTCAGTGTTTTAACTTATGGAAATTTTCATTGAAGAAATAAATAATTTAATAAATATTATATATATATATATATATATATATGTGTGTGTGTGTGTGACTAATACACTGACACAGAGAGAAAAACAAGAGACGGTCAGAAGGTAAGTGAATGCTCATGTTATAAGGGTTAGTAGTGCAATGTGGGTTTTATATTCTGTTTATTCATGATGCCACCATTTTTTAATCAATTCCAATGTCAGTGTTTTAACTTATGGAAATTTTCATTGAAGAAATAAATAATTTAATAAATATTATATATATATATATATATATATATGTGTGTGTGTGTGT
>NW_015639247.1:1400103-1407541 GCF_001515625.1 Sinocyclocheilus rhinocerous
TTTTTTTTAAGTTATTTTAGTACATCATTAAACTACATGAAAACTTTTATTTTAACAAAATTAGTTTAAAATATTTAACAAGAATGTTTTTTTGTGGTTTTGGTTTTAGTTCACAATAACAACTTTGGATAGCAGTGCTAAGTTTTTTTTTATCTGTATACATTTTTTTTTTTGTTTGTTTCAATTTTATTAGATTTAATAAACATTAAGTTGACACTCATTTAAAATTATATATTTACACTAGACATTTATTGTATGTTTACAGTAATATTAACATTTTACAGCAAGTATATAAATTATCTATATATATGATTTTTTTTGTTGTTTTTTAAATGTGTGTCATCTATTCTATTAATATGGAGTTTGCAGTACGTCAGACATTACAGCAATAAGGCCTCTTTGTCTCACGATGCTTGTAATAATACAGTAATCTACTGCATCTTTAAATGACCTCCATTATGAAAGCATTAAACAAGTATCTTGATGAATTTCTGAGTCACACTAGGAGTCGTTGAATCTATGTAACGCTGTTAATTATTCAAACAGGTTAACCCAGCCGAGCTTTTTAATCAAAGCACTACAGATTCATCTGGGCCACTAAAACACATTTTATCAGCTACTGTTGCGTTTTATCATCTGAGAACAGCCTGTGTGATTATTAGCTCTCGCC
Organism: Sinocyclocheilus rhinocerous; assembly: GCF_001515625.1. Classification (NCBI taxonomy): domain Eukaryota; kingdom Metazoa; phylum Chordata; class Actinopteri; order Cypriniformes; family Cyprinidae; genus Sinocyclocheilus; species Sinocyclocheilus rhinocerous. The sequence continues at coordinate 1,400,774 of NW_015639247.1, forward strand.
GTGACACGTCAAACTGTCTGCCATCTCTACTTTCAAACTAAATTAGCCTCATTAATGATAATTACTGCTACCTTTTGCCCGTTTATGCCTTTCTTAGGAATGTGAGTGTGATCTAATGTACGTCAGTCGCATGAAACAGCGGATGAAGTGACGTCAAGCGTCGGGTCAGTCAGGACAGAGTACTACTAAAAATACAGCTTTACTGCCAGAGATGGTTACATAAAGAATCTTTAACATCCATGCAATCTTTCCATTCCACAAAAGGTTCTTTATAGTGGAACAAGGTTCTTTAGATTATTAAAACGTTATTTTTGAAGAAACAAATGTGACCCTGGAGCACAAAACCAGTCATAAGGGTCAATTTTTCGAAATTGAGATGTATACATCATCTGAAAGCTGAATAAATAAGCTTTCCATTGATGTATGGTTTGTTAGGATAGGACAATATTTGGAATCTGAGAATCTGAAAATCTGGAATCTGAGGGTGCTAAAAAATCTAAATATTGAGAAAATCATCTTTAAAGTTGTCCAAATGAAGTTCTTAGCAATGCATATTAATAATCAAAAATTGGTTTTGATATATTTATGGTAAGAAATTTACATAATATCTTCATGGAACATGATCTTTACTTAATATCCTAATGATTTTTGGCATAAAAGAAAAATCAACAATTTTGACCCATACAATGTATTGTTGGCTATTGCTACAAATATACCCCAGCGACTTAAGACTGCTTTTGTGCTGCAGGGACACAAATGGTTCTTTTTAGAACTTTTTTACTGGAAGGTTTTTTGGGAACCCCAAATGGTTCTTATATGGCATTGCTGTGAAAACCACTTTTTGAAACCTTTATTTTGAAGAGTGGTGCTTCACTTTTACTGTGATTTGTGATGCTTACTAAAACAACCATCTTAAACATCTCACACAGACGTTGTGCGTTCAGCTTTTCATAAAATCAGCAGAATTTATTTTTCACCAGTAGCACACTAGTGTTATTTCAGTATCATTGAGGTCCTATTATAGTTGTATTAATACTTCAATTAGTTTTCATTTTACATTTAATAAACATTTTAGTAATTTTAACTACATAGTTTTAGTTTTTTTTTTTTTTTTGGTACATCAAGTTAAACTAAATAATATTTTATTTGTTTATATTATTTATATTAATTTTTATTTCAGCTATTTTTAAATAAAGCTATTTTTTGTACTTGAAAACATTTATTTATTTATTTATTTAACACTGGTTATTTTAGTATCATTATGATGCTATTATAGTTTTTGCTTAAATTTTGAATTTGTTTTTATTTTTAGATATTCTGTTTTAATTTTAGATTCAATAATTTTTTTTTTGAATATGCCTATACAGCATTTATTAAATTTTCTTTCATATAAAAAAACAAAAAATATTAAATTGTTATTAAAAATGTGATTATTAATTATAAATTATTTCATATACATTTTTTGTACATCAAGTTAAACTAAATAAAAATTTGAAATGTTTCCTCGGTGACTAGCTGAAATAAAACAACTTTTTTCAGTTAATGTTTATTTTATTTCAAGTATTTTTTATTTATTTATTTTTTACAGCTGGTTTTCTGCTGTATGAACGATGATTTCCCAAAAGCACTCCACATTCTGATACAGACCTGCACCAATAATTGATCTCTGCATGTGTTTACCTCTGCATGGAAGATCCTTCCCAGCATGCATTGATTCGTTAGGTAACACATGACACCCATTGATTTTACTCCCAAGCAGTGAAGTCGAAATCCTCCATCTGCAGTTATTAGTAAATATAGCGCGGCTGCGACTGCCTTGTCAACGAGATTGAACTTCGCAGCAAACCCGAAACACACACACAAGACCTGAGAAACTTCGGGAGAGTACATAACTGGTGTCCTTGAAAACAGATTGGAGCGGCCCACAAAAGTTGATAGAATCAGTGCGATTCATTTTTTTTTATCGTGATGAAGGATGGAGGCCCATCGAGAGTCGCGGCCGCCAACAACGGCTGCTGAATCCGACACGCTTAGCAGAAACAGCCGCTGAGTTATTGGACAGTCAGACTTCAAATTGTGGCGTATTTTTCAGCCGGTTTTTTTTCCTCTTCCCAAATGAATCCTGGAGCCGAGCGATCGCTCTTATCGCACACAGGAGATTCGTCAGAGCTTCACTGATTCACATCTCCAGAGCTTCTGCTCTTACAGTAGCTTTCCAGACGTTTTCCTTCCGTGAGGGTTTTGATTAGAGCTCGAGCTGCGTGTTCCCGAGGGAGAATCACTCAGGTGAAGAACTAAACACTGCAAGAAAGCTGTGAGAGTGAGAGGATCTGTATCTGTCTGTGAACTGTGATGAAGTACAATGGATAATGATGAATTAATATCTCTTTTTATAGTTTTTTTTTCTAGGTGGCAGTGAGATGCAGTGAGACATTTGCTGATGTCCAGGATCGGAAACACTGAGAAAAAGTCCATAAAAAATATTAATATGAAATAATTTTCCTTTTTTTACTCATTTTCACCTGCATTTTGAATTATGCATTGAATGGGGATTTAGGAAAAATCTCAATTTAAGTTTAATCTTACTGATGTCTAAGAACCATCTGAGATATTTAAAAAAAAAATATATGTACTTTATATATTGGCAAAATATGCATTTAAATTGTGAAAATTGTGTAAATGAGCTAAAACGACTAAAACCAGAACAATAATAATAAAAATGTATATAAATCAAAGCTAAATAGAATTTAAAAAATAATAATAAAAATGCAAATGCACACAAAAAAAAGCACTGAAACTAAAATTAAGATTAATTAATAAGAAAACATTAATGAATCGTATAATAGTAGCTATATAAACAATACTAAAATAAGACTGCCGTGAATGTGATTTCATGTTGTTTGAAAGAGTTTGGTAATGATGTAAACTCTAGTTCACGAATAAAAAGATCATTATTTTCATCATTAAAGTCTTTCGTGGAGACTTAATAGAGATCTCACTTGTGCTTTACTTAATTGTCAACTTTATTAAGGTTTTAGGAGACATTTCCAAAAATGATTTGATTATAGTGACTGAATAGAGCTATGAAATCAATAGAGCAGCTCAGATCATTTGATGAGAAACGCTTGAGTTCATATCTTTGATATCTGGAGACAGATTTCTCAGGAAAAGCAGGAAACCTAAGGAAAAATCTCAATGCGAGTTCCATTTAATCTTACCGCTGTCTAGAAGAACAAGCTGAGGTTTCAGAAAGATCTCATTTGTCATTTTTGTGTACTTTGGGAAGGTCTGCAATCCAAACTCATAAATCTTGAATGTCAACAATTGACTCGTTTGTGTCTGTTTTGTCTCCTAAAGGATGTTTTTTGTTTCTGAGTTCTAAAGGAGCAGTAAAACGCCTCGTCTGTGTTTCCCACAGTGACAGAAGCAGAAAATCTCTCGTTACAAAGACTCGTTTCAGCGTTTAAGGTGGGATTCGTCTGAACTGATTTCAGCAGCAGATGAGGTTTGATCACAGAGCTTTTCTTTCTACAAATACAGCAGATGTGATGAGACTCTCTCCTGTAGGTGTGTGTGTGTGTGTGTGTGTGTGTGTGTGTGTGTGTGTGTGTGTGTGTGCGTGCGTGTGTGTGTGTTCTCAGTGGACTCACGAGCACATGTGAGACAGTCTCATATAAATGAAATCCCATCCCTGTGTGGATTTGTGTTTTCCTTACATTATATTCCTTAAGACACATTTCCCTTCAGCAAATATTGAGATATATGATTGTAAACACAGTGAGCATATCTACTGTTTCTCACCTGTTATGCTTTTTGAAAATCCTAGCAATATATAATTTGCTAGGGTATATTGCTAGGATTTTCAAAAAGCATAACAGGTGAGAAACAGTGGACATGATTACTGTGTTTACAATCATATATCTCAATATTTTAATCGATGTTATTTTAGTATTGTTTATATATTATTATAGTATTTGTTCATATTTTAATAATTACTTGTTATTTTTAGATTTTTTAGTTTTCATTTTTATTATTTGTAATTATTATTTTTAATAAGTTTATATGTAACATTTTAATTTTAAATTTTTCAGTTACTCTTAGTTTATTTTGATTGATTTATTTATTTTATTTTTTATTATTTTATTATTTAGTTTATATTTATTGCATTTTCTGTTTATTTTAAATAAATTTTTAGTACTTTGAACTTATTTCAGTTAGTTGCCAAGACAACATTTCTCAAGTTTTTCAAGGGAAATTTTTTATATAATATAATATAATATAATATAATATATTTATTTAATTTTTTAAGCTTTATTTCAATTACCTTTTTTTAATAATATAATAATAATAGTTTTTTTGTTTGTTTAATAGTTAAAAAAAAAAAAAGCAATACAGATTCAGAGCATATTCATAACTTAATAATGTGAATTCCAAAGTGAAACAAATAATGAATATTGTATCCTTGGTTACATCAATTAAAAATGTCATTCATTTAAAATCAATTTCGATTTTCAGTTTTTATTTTATTTCTATTATTTTTAAATTTAGCTTTAATTTATATTTATTTTAATTTTACTTCAAGTTTATTATCAGTTAGTTGCCAAAGCGACATTTCATGTGGATGTAAGCGATTACATGTGGATTATTTCAAGTCTTTTAGTTGAAATTTGAACAATAGCAACACAGATTCACAGCATATTTAACTCCATAATGTGAAGTATTCCAGAGTGAAATGAATATTGAATATTGTAGCCTTGGGTTATGTCAGTAGAAATAAACATTTGAGTTGTTCCTCAACTCCTAGAGCTGCTTGCAACACCAAAGTTTGCTTCACTGACAACACGCATATTGACCAAATGCATTAAAAGAAAAAAACATTACAGAAAAACAGCAGAAAGAACAAGCACGGTAATGATGGTGAGCAGATGTAAAATGCTTTCCTTGCATCTCTCGGGCCGTCGTCAGGACATGTTCATCCCTGATAAACACATTTAATTGCCCTCTCACTGTCTTACAGTTAATTGCCTCTGGTTCTTTTTTATTTGCAGATTTTCTTTCTTTATCTCCAGGCCGACTGCAGTGCTTGTGTTTTATTTATTCAGGTTTTCTGTTAGTTTTTGGTGATATTGTTTGTGGATCGAGTCATAGCCAGGCATGAGGGCAGTGGGATGAATAAATGATTCATGGATAAATGTAAACCTAACCAGACAGGATAGATAGAATAACAGACTATACAATTAAAATACCTCCAAAACTGATGGCCAAAATAAAATAAAGATATCCAAATCACAAGCATATCACTTTAAATAGCTCTGTAAAAAAATAAAATAAAAAAAGTGATGCAAAACGCTCAAAATAAATGCATAGAATTAAAATTGAGACCCCAGTTATCTCACATGTGTCTGGTATATTGCAAAGTTCAAGTTTTCTAAATATGCAGAAGAAAGTTTTGGTTTCTTATGGCTGAACTCCGGACAAATCCATTAATATTTCATCATCGTGACACACGAGGCGTCTCATGCAAATGTGTCAAGTGTTTGCACAATAAAGATGTAGGCAGCTGAAATAAGGAAAACAAAACAATTTTTCACTGCAGAGTTGAAAGTACAGTGGCTCACGCAGCCGTGCGAGGCGCTTTCAAATGACTTATTTTGACAACATCCAATTACAAATGATAGCAGCATATACTCCAGATGATTTAACCGCTGCATTTACACCTCAAAGCCCCGGAAAAAAGTTCAGAGGAGAAAAATCTGCAAATGAAAAACAAATAAAAAGAGCCACACTTCCCTCGCGCAGCTGGAGAGCGGGGTTTGTTTTGTTTGAATAACCCAATATTTTACAGGAACTCAGTGGTTCCTAAATGAGAAAATATTTGCATTAATGCACGGCTGTATTGCATTTCAGAAAACGTTGCATAATGCTTTTTGAAATATGCTAATTCTCCTCTTACCTGTGAGTTAAAAACACCTCCGCCTGGCTGTGCTGATGGCTCATGAAAGGGATTTGATCTGTGCGAGAAGAGCCAGTCTGTGTTTTAGCAATCGTCTCAATCGATGCCTTTTATCTTGAAGGCAATTAAAGCATCACAGCTTTTGTTTTTGTCTCGTCTGTGACCTGCAGAATTCATTGTTTGGTGACCTATATAATCGCCTCTCTGCATTGTTATATACTGCAAATGGCACATTTAAAGTTTTCAGCCCTTTACAAGAACTTAAAGCACACAGCAAATAGCTAAACTTACAAGTAATAATAAGAGTCTTCATTTAAAGAAATGTTTTGCACGTGCAGGTAATCTTTGTATTTTGGCCTTAAAGGAATAGTTCACACAAAATGAGAATTTGCTGAAAATGTACTCACTCTCAGGCCATCCAAGATTAGGATGAGTTTGTTTCTTCATCAGATTTGGAGAAATGTAGCATTGCATCAGTGTCTCAGCAATGGATGCTCTGCAGTGAATGGGTGCCGTCAGAATGAGAGTCCAAACAGCTGATAAAAACATCACAATAATCCACAAGTAATCCACAGCACTCCAGTCCATCAATTAACATCTGGAGAAGACAAAAGCTGAAACTAATCCAGCATTAAGATGTTTTTAACTAAAATCCGAGTCCATAATCCATAATAAAGTGAAAAAGTGTTCTGGTGTGAATCAGGAGAGAAATCTGCACAGATCAAGCAGTGTTTAAACAGCTCTAAACAAATATGTGGCTGGATTTTGAGGTGAGAGACAACAGCAGATGCACTTTTTCACTGGAGGACGAGTTG
>NW_015639247.1:1407569-1426112 GCF_001515625.1 Sinocyclocheilus rhinocerous
ACTGGAGTGCTGTGGATTACTTGTGGATTATTGAGATGTTTTTATCAGCTGTTTGGACTCTCATTCTGACGGCACCCATTCACTGCAGAGCATCCATTGCTGAGACACTGATGCAATGCTACATTTCTACAAACCTGATGAAGAAACAAACTCATCTGCATCTTGGATGGCCTGAGGGTGAGCACATTTCCAGCACATTTTCATTTTTGGACACTTTAATGGACAGTGATGCTGTTCTTGTTTATGATGACCATCAGTAACAAATTGCATGGTTGGTTTTTCTCTGACTATTCATGCTGAATCATCACAACAGCATTTAACTTTTAATAAATATTTTTGCGCCCCTCCCTCAGTTGGAAAAGTGTGAATTTCACTGGAGTCTCTAAAAGCAAATGTAGAGCAATATTCATTGTAAAGCAGCTTTGGAACAGTATGTTCTGTGAAACGTGCTTTACAAATACAACTAAATTGAATTCTTTTTATATCAGTGTAACAGGTGCCGGGAACCCAACAGTCTGGAGGAGCAGGAGAGGAACAGAACATAAAGATGACCGTCACACAGCAGGACACTTGAAATGACATTATCAACGGGGCTTTTTCACGAAAATTGCCCGCCACCATCCAACTGGGTCAAAGCACCTCGTACGGGTCACCACTGACGGCGATTATTTCTGCGAGGCGCGAGAACCCTCGAGAGTGAAATCTTATGGGAATGATTGCATCTCTCGTTTTATAAGCAATCGTATACCGCAAGACAAACTGTGTGGTGTTTAATATCCATGTGACGTTCGATTCGGTAGATCTGGCTGAATGCATCTGATGCAAACTGTAGAGAAAAACAGCAACAGCCCACCGAAAATCACCAGAAATGGGAACAGGGTAAACGGCATCAAGAAAGACATTCAGTGTCAATCTCATCTCTCAACTAACTTTCTGACAGAAATGAAGGTTTTCATTTAATCACAGTATGTTGGGGATTTTTGTGTCTGAACTGCTTTACTAGCGAGTTAATTAGCTCGAACACATCTGCTATATGAGATTAATTAGCAAATATCCATCTATAAATGTTTAACATACATGTTGCTTTAAAATACACCAGTTTGGTCTGTAATAGTTTGACTACATATTTTGCACATTACAGTATTGACAACGGGTATATTATTTTCATTGATTAGAAATATTGACTAAATGAAGAAATATTGGCCAAAATCAAAATAAAATAAATGTAAAAAAAAAACAAAAAAAACTTTAATATAAAAAAAAATTGATTCAAAATAAAACAGGCAGATAAAAGTAAATAAATATTCAAATTAAAAAAATAAATTATAATATAAAAAATATATTAAATAAATAATTAAATACAAATTTGATAAAAATCAGTTTACATTTAATCAAAATAGCAAATGTTTGGAATAAGCACCGTAAAACTTGATCTGTTACAATTTAACATATTTTTAGACAATAATGTCAACTCATATGTTATTTTCATTGACTAAAATGTTGTTTTCATCTACTAAACTTATACAGTTTTAGTCAGAATAAAGTAGACCACAAAATAAATATGAGATTAAGGAACATTGACTTAGCAAAGTTAATTTTCACAAAATAATTAATTTTTTTCAAAGAATTTGAAATAATTTATTATTAATATGAATACATAAAAACAGGTTAAAATAAATGAAATTTCATAAGGAAATCTTTCGCCCTCAAGAGAAATTTCCACTCGCGTGAATTCCTATTGAAATGATTGTTGATACGGTAAATGTGAGTTTACCTTAAAACAAGAACCAGCTGTAAAAATAAAAAGCGGCTATTCAGAGAGGTGTTTTGTTGGAGGTGATTAACAGCAAGCAAACTCAATATCCATGAGTTCAGCTCTCGTGAGATGATGTTGGATATGAACCGCTGATACTTAAGATGCATTAAAAGCTTTAATTTTAGAGCAAACCTGAGGAACAATGTGTTGCCTATTATAATTTGTTTCCCAGACCTATTAAAGTCCAATTAAAGAGGTGCAATCTTTCACTTGGGACACAGAGTGAAGCCTTCGGACCCGAGCATTTGTAATTAGACGCCATTCGAGCTCATCACCATCAGAAGATCACGTGCTCTTCCACCAGGATAATGATGTCAAGCGATGTCACCTTTGATTCATTTGCGGTTCAAGAGCGTGATTGAGTTTTCTCTTGAAGCCCATTACTAACGGCTAGCGGCCGATGATATTGGTAACGGATCTGATGGTGCAAAGCTGCTAATTGCGCGTCTGATTTTCTTAAGTGCTCAAATTATTGCAGAGATGTGTAATGTCACACTGGCGAACATCATGACCTTCCTGTGCTGACAGCGTCAGGTTTGCCTAACCAACTGTATTTACACGTCTCAGGTTTGAGAGATGGAGAAACGTAATATCGATGCGAAGCCTTGATCTTATCAGAAGACGACAGATTAATCACTGGCCAAACACTACAGACAGAGATGGTCATAGAAAGGTCCTTTGGTTATAAGCAATAATTGTCATAAACCTTCATTAGCCTTCTTGACTTGCAGTTGTTTAGTTGTTTGACTGATGGAAAAGTTGAGAGAAAAACAGTGTGAACATTTTTTTTTATTAACAAATCATTAAATAAATATAAATTCTAATAAGATTAAAATAAATATGTTAATAATGAAAAGAATACAATAAAATAATTATTAAAATGTAATTAAAAAGTGAAAAAAAAATAGCCTAAATAAAAGCATAAAATTGCATTTGATATAAATGCATAAAATACATTAATAATAGATAAATAGGTAAATGCATAGACATTACTATATTGGGTAGAATAATGTAACTAAATATTTTTCAAATAATATTTTAGATATATTTATATACTAGTGCTGTCAAACGATTAATCACATCCAAAATAAAGTTTTTGTTTGCATGATATATGTGTGTGTACTGTGTATATTTATTATGTATATATAAACACACACACATACAGTATATATTTTGATAATATCTCCATGTATATATTAATATTCACATAATTGATATTATATATAAGTATTTTAAATGTATAAACGTAACATATTTTTCTTAAATATATACATGCACGTGTTTGTATTTATATATACATAATACATATACACAGTACACACACATATATTATGTAACCAAAACTTTTATTTTGGATGTGATTAATCGCGATTAATCGTTTGACAGCACTAATACTATAACATTTTCACAGTATTGATGGGTCTTTATACAAGAAATTATATACATGCATATTAAATCTTGTAGAAAAGATGATCACATTTGAGAAATTATGTCATAAGATCATAAATAAGATCATATTTGGAGTTCAATGGTGCTTTTTGGGGTGGTTTTGCCTAAAGAGTTTTAAGATTAGTGATTTGAATACGACGTCGGTGACAGTGAGGCATTTCTCGGTGGCGTCTTCATCACGAGCGTTCAGATGTCTGACGAGATCTCTTCATCAGCGGCGTTTGTGTGTCTGAATATCTGCCCGGTGAGGAAATGATGGAGCCAATCAGAGTCAATGTCAGCTCACAGCACTTCAACAAAGTTTGTTTCTGAACTAACAGCAGGAGATCAAGTGATATAAAAGGCTCTTACAGTGTATCTGAGACACATATGAAGTACAACCACAGTTAGTTGTTTGCTAAAGGAAGCAAAACTGTCATTATTGCTCATATTTAATGTTTTGGATTTGATCAAACCCCTAAAACTAAATATTAAGCTTCACTTAAACTATTTGAAAGAGAGTTCCGAGCCATATCTAGACCAAGAAACGCCTGGCAACCACCTGGCAATGCCTTAGCAACTGCATAACAACACCACCCCATAATACCATAGATATTTTGACTTGGGCCAGTAAGCACCTGCTTAAAAACACTTAGTAACACCCTAGCAACCACTCAAAACACAATGGCAATAGCAACACCACCCCATAATTTCATAGCTAATTTGACTTGGGCCAGTAAGCACCTATTTAAAAACACTTAGCAACACCCTAGCAACCACTCAGAACACCTTAGCAACTGCATAGCAACACCACCCCTTAATATCATAGCTATTTTGACTTGGGCCAGTAAGCACCTATTTAAAAATACTTAGTAACACCCTAGCAACCACTCAAAACACAATAGCAATAGCAACACCACCCCATAATTTCATAGCTAATTTGACTTGGGCCAGTAAGCACCTATTTAAAAATACTTAGTAACACCCTAGCAACCACTCAAAACACATTAGCAAGTGCATAGCAACGCTTAAAAACACCACCTTAAAAACTGCATAGCAACACCACCCCATAATATCATAGCTATTTTGACTTGGGTTAGTAAGCACCTAAAACACTTAGTAGCACCCTAGTAACCACACAGATCACCTTATCAACTGAAAAGCAATGGCATCCCATAATATCATAACTATTTTGACTTGGGCCAGTAACACCTACTTTAAAACAATTATTAACACCCTAGCAACCACCAAGAACACCTTAGTAACTTCATAGCAATGCCACCCCAGAATATCATAGCTATTTTGACTTGGGCCAGTAATCACCTACTTTAAAAAAAAAACTAAGTAACACCCTAGTAACCACATAGCAACGCCCTGGCAACCACATAGCAACACGCTCAAAACAAATAAGAGCACCTTACTGTAGCTTTATGCTGCTTGGTTTTGCACATGCACACATCACATTTTCTTTTTTATAAATCGAATCTAGTTTATCTAGCTTATGCATACTGTTCATGAGTGTTGCAGAGAAATAGAAGTCATTTTTAGGCTCGGTGCCTTTTATCTGGTGTCACTCTTGTAATGCGCACGAGTCAGTGTTCACCTGAGTGGCTCGTCTCTCTCACTTGAAAAGCATCTTTGTGTGGGATCCGGAGCGGTTCGTGTTGTCCTGACCCAGCACTCAAAGCGAGGTGCATCTGACGGCCGTCTTTCATGATCACACGCTGCACTGTGGCCTTTGCTCGGGCAGAGGGGGAACAAAGACACTGTTATTGAGGACGCTGCTGATCCTCTCCTCTCGTCTATTGTTTCTGGCAGAGCTTCATGTAGACGGGCCTCTAAAAATGCCATCTTCTGAAGACTGACGTGGATTGGAGCAGGTCACCGCTGACTGAAACGACAGAAACCTCTGTCTATATTCTTGGTTTTCAAGAATATAGCAGATATTGGTTGTACAATATTTCTTTAACCCTTGTATTAGGTTCAAATTCTGTAATTTTTATGAGGTCAAATTGACCCAAATTGTATTCAATACAATTGACCAAAAATCACACGGTGGAAAACAAAGGCAAGGCAAGGCAAGGCAAGTTTATTTATATAGCACATTTCTTACACAATGGAAATTCAAAGTGCTTTTGCATAAAAGAAAGTAAAATAATCATAAAAAAAAAATAATCACAAAAATAAAACAAGGAATTTAAAAACTTTGAAAATGATTTAAAATTGGATTTAAAATGAATTTAAGACAAAAATAGAAAATGATTATACATAAAATACAGTGCAATCAGTTCGGACATTGCACAGTGCTCATTCAATAAATGCACAGCTAAACAGATGAGTTTTGAGTCTAGATTTAAATGTGACTAATGTTTTACAAAAGCTAAAGTAAACTTTTAACATTAATGCTTCTCAAATAAATAAATAAATATTAATTAATTAATAAGTGTTTTTGTTTTGTTGTTTTTGTTCCACACAAAATAGGTTCGCTTTTTTCAGTGTGCTTTAATCATAGTCATAATATACATTTTGTGCTTCAGATATGGATTGCAAAATATTTCATTAACCCTTGTATTAGATTTCTGGGATTTTCATGAGGTCATATTGACCCTAATTGGATTCCATACAATGTACTAAATAAAAATCACATGGTAAAAAAAAACAAAAAAAACAAAAGCTAAAGTAAACTTTTAACATTAATACTTCTCATATTTTATATATGTAAATAAGCGAACAAATTGTTTTTAAAACTGTACATATTAACAACTATTTTTTTTTTTTAATTTTTGTTTTCACATAAATATTATAAACAGTATTGTAACTACTTTTTACATTTTAAACAAAACAAGTGTGGAAAAGCACTTTTCAATGTGTTTTCATAATCATAATCATACTATAATTTTTGTGTATAATAATATAGACACATCAGAGGGATGTTCTTGACCCTAAATGAGAAAAAGTTACAAAACTGTAAGAAAAAGATCTTAGGTTAACTAGCATTTTCAACAACTCAAACTAAGCGTTCTCACATTAATGCTGAGGGAGTTTTTGTTCACAGATTGTTGTTGTGTTATGAAATGCCAAGGTCATAAGACTTGTTTGGAGAAATTTGTGTTTATTTATCTTCTTTCCCTTTATTTTTTCTTGTTCTTAAGGATAAAAAAACTATTTGCCAGTACAGGGTAAGAAAATTAAACTCCATTTAAGAAAACAAGTCTTCTTATATTATTTTGCTTTACTTTGTTTTAAGGATGCTCAGATATTTATCATAAATAAAGGAGCTTTCTCATAACTTTTGATTTTCTCGTAAGGCCTTGACAGAGATATGAATGTAATCCCATAATGCATTGCAACTAGCTCAATGAAAAACTAAGAAGGCAGACGACATAGGAATGTTTACTATAAACATATTTCAATCAATACTGAAAACTATTAATCTAAACACTCCAGTGCAATTGAAAATGGAATGTTTTTGGAATATTCTTACTTTTTTTTTTTACATATTCTATTTTTTTTAATTGTCTCAAGTTATTAATTTAGTAACATGTTAATCCAGTTGAATCCGTCTTCCCATCCAGAGCACCATTTTTGTAGAAGAGCACTACAGATCAGTCACTTATGAGCTTTCATGACAGTCAGGATGGAAACTTTGAAGCTGATGTGAATGTGAACTGCAGGGGAAAATACATGTTGTGCTGATTTCTGCAGTAATAATATATTGATGACTATATGTACTCTAGACAGTTTCTAAGACTGCAGTGTACTCAGGACATAATATAAATAACGTAAATTTGATTTAAAAAAAAGACTAATATAAATGTATTAATAAACAGTTAAATAATCACCAAAATAAAATATAAACACACAAATTATTATATATTAATATGTCAAGTTGCTTGGCGATCGTAAATAGTCTAAAGTCGAGGTTTTCAAATTGGGGACTGGGGACCAATGCAAAAATAAATAAATAATAAAAATAATATTAAAATAAATCCATTAATAAATAATTAAATATAAAAAAATAAAAAAAAACTGATTAAAATAAATTATAAGATTAAAATAAATTAATAAAGAATTAAATGGAAATTTTAAAAAAAATCTAACATTTAGTACTATAATGAGCAGAATATTAATATAAATATTTTACACATATTTATAATACATATTATTCATAGAATAGTTTGGTCTTTAGATGGGAAGGTCTTTATTTCTTAGACTGCATTGTGATACTTACTACATACAACAGACTTCAAAGACACTGCTATATGTATTTTCAACATTTCTGAGTCTTTCAGCATAATCAATACATTAGAAACATGCACTTTATGAGGCTGTTCATATGGGCATTATCATTTACTGCCCGTTATTAACATCAGTTGACATGGATGTGCAGAACAATGCAACAGCATACATTATCTGGGTAGAAAATGTCTCCAGGTTACGCATGTAAACATGGTTACCCAAGGGAACAAGACGCTGCGTCGGAAAACGCTATGGGAACCCCTTCAGCATGACCACGCTCTGAATCACGTGTGTAATCAGTCCAATGGATGGGCGAGATGTCACGGGAGGGGTGACGTAGAGACCAGGAAGCTTAAAAGCACATGCGGTGGATACCGCTGCAGCTTCTGGGAAATGAAGTAAGCGCTCGCAGGGATGCCGGAGGTATGGCAGGAAGACGCAGAGTCTCGTTCCCTGTAGACGTTCCCCTTCAGGAACTCGAGCTGTGTCGGAAAACGCTATGGGAACGAGTATGCCCACACCGCCAGACTTTCAAATCCCTGCCTAGTGTGGAAGATCACAACTAAGGCGAGAGAACAGAGGAGCTGGGAGTGGCATGCATATCGAGATCATAGAACCTCACAAATGTGAGCGACGTGGACCAACCCACAGCGTTACAAATGTCCTGCATAGAGGCACCCAACAGTGAGCCTTGACCCCCAAGAGGCGAGGAGAGGCCAGAGGACTCGTAGGCGAGGGAGATGGCATCCACAATCCACCGACTGAGGGTCTGTTTACAGGCAGGAAGACTCTTCTTAGGGTGACCATAGCACACTAGCAACTGGTCCGATTTCCTCCACAAGGCAGCTCTGTGGACGTATATGTCCAGTACTTGCCGTCTGTACCATGGCATCCAGTCCGAGAGGAGCTGGATGAGTCAGAGAGAACCAAAGAGGGCAGTGCGATGTCTCCTGCGTTGCAAACAGGTTCACCTGAGCCTGGCCAAACAGTCTCCAAATCTGACCCACCACATCTGGGTGGAGTCTCCATTCCCTGGGCCTCGGCCCCTGCCTCGACAGGATGTCTGCTCCCTGATTGAGATGCCCGATGATGTGTACTGCTCTCAATGAGAGGAGTTTCCCTTGGGCCCACACAAGGATCTGGTGTGCCAACCTGTAAAGGGGGCGCAAACGCAGACCTCCCTGGTGGTTGATGTAAGAGACCACTGCTGTGTTGTCAGTGCGCACCAGCACATGGTGGCCTCTTAGGTCCGGGAGGAAGTGTTTTAGTGCTCGAAACACAGCCAACATCTCCAGGCAGTTGATGTGCCACGAAAGATGGCGACTGCTCCACAGACCGCGGGCAGGGTGGCCACTCATGACCGCACCCCAACCGGTGAGGGAAGCGTCCGTCGTTAGCGTTATGCAACGACAATGAGCTCCCAGCACCGGGCCCTGAGACAAGAAACAAGGTTTCCTCCACATGTCTAAGGCACGTAGGCATCACCACGTGACCTTGAGCATGCAAAGCAGATTTCCCCTCGGGGAAAACCCCTTGGTCTTGAGTCACCACTGTAGGGGTCTCATGTACAGCAGGCCAAAAGGTATCACGTTGGACGCAGCTGCCATCAGACACAGCAGTCTTTGAAACTGCTTAACAGTGAGTGACCAGCCTTCTCTTACTCTCGCGACTGCAGTGAGGATCGACTCGATCCGAGCAGGAGACAGACGTGACTGCATTGTGGTCAAATCCCACACCACGCCCAGATAACGGGTCCTCTGTAGTGGAGAAAGCACACTTTTCTTGTCGTTTAGTCTTAACCCCAGCTCTTTCATGTGAGCGAGATCGACATCTCGATGCCGAACCGCCATCTGCTCCGATTGAGCTAATATCAACCATACGTCGATATAATTCAGTATGCGGATGCCCTGGAGTCGCAGTGGAGCCAGAGCAGCATCCACACACTTCGTGAAAGTGCAGGGTGAGAGTGCAAGGCCGAACGAAAGAACCCGATACTGGTAAGCTTTGCCCCGGAAGCAAACCTCAGGAACTTCCTGTGTTGGGGAAGGATGGAGACATGGAAGTATGCGCCTTTTAGATAGATCGAGACAAACCAGTCCTCGGACCTGATCTGAGACACAACTTGTTTGATTGTGAGCATCCTGAACTTCAGTCGCATGACTGAGCAGTTCAGTTGACGCAGATCTAAAATGGGACGCAATCCTCCATCCTTCTTTGGAACGATGAAGTACCGGCTGTAGAACCCAGACTCTCTGTCGAGAGGAGGGACCACCTCGATGGCCTCCTTCCTCAAGAGAGTGTTTACTTCTTGTTCTAATACCAGAGCCTGCTCGGGACCCACTAGCGCAGAGCCTGCTCGGGGCCCACCAGAGTGGGAATGACCCCATTGAAACGAGGCAGAGGAGAGCCGAACTGGATTTGGTAGCCTCTTTCTACAGTGTGCAGGACCCATTGAGACACATTAGGCAGAAGTTTCCATGCTGCCAAATAGTCTACAAAGGGAATCAGTCTCTCGAGACTGACCTCCGGTGTACTTAGAGCTGCTAGTTCGGTGCCCTGAAGCGGAGGACCGGCAGGGAACGGCCGATCTAGCTGATCTAGAGACCTCAGAAGAGGTAGTGAGTCTTCCATTACCGCTACGTTTCCGGGAGGAGACTGAGAGAAGCGCTCGCCGGAGACCACTGCGCCCTGAAGCACCGTGGGTGGCAGGGTTGGCAGACCGATCTCCTGAGGGCACTGAGGAGAGACGGGCACCGTATGATGAGGTGTACACTGCTCTTTCCCAGAGGGGCCTGCCCTCAGAAGTCCTGAGCCACAAGCGTCTTCTTGGCCGAGGACTTCTTAGCCTGAAGGATGGTCCACAGATCTGGCTTCGACTTCGAAGTCCCCGACATAGAGCGACGCTGCTCTCGGTCCCACTGCGGAGGAGCACGAGAGGCGATGCTCTGTTTTTGTTGTTCCCGGTATGAGGAGCCGGTACACGAGTGGGGCTGCTCCCGCCCAGCAGCCCCAGAAGCTAGAGAGCGGCGACGGAAGAACCGCTGGAACGCCACCGCTTGTTTACGGGCCTCCTGGAACCTGTTGACAACAGAGTTGACTGCGTCGCTGAACAGGCCAGAAGGCGCAAGTGGGGCGTCCATGAGGAAGACCCTGTCCTTCTCTCTGATCTCGGACAGGGTCAACCACAAATGCCTCTCTGTGGCCACCATGGCTGCCACAGACCTGCCGATGGCGGGGGCGGTCTCTTTGGTGGCGTGGAGAGACAAATCAGCGGTTCTGCGGAGTTCGGTGATATCCTCCGACTTAATCTCCTCACCCTCGTCTAGCTCCTTCAGCAGGTCGGCTTGGTACGCTTGTAACACTGCCATTGTGTGCAAACACGCACCAGCCTGACCCGCTGCCATGTACCCTTTGCCCACCAAGCTAGATGTAGTACGCAGCGGCTTGGAGGGCAGTGCCGGGGCTTTCAGGGACGATGCCAAACCGGGCGACAGATAGCTCACGAGCGTCTGTTCGACCCGAGGCATCGCCCTGTAACCGCTCTCATTCAGCCCCACCACATTTGCATAGTGGCTGGACACGGGGCTGAAGATGTGGGCCGAGTAAGGCTTCGACCACAATCTCGACACCTCAGTGTGGAGATCGGGAAAAAATTGCAAGCCCCAGCGTAGAGGTAGCGGCTTAGTACGCAGAAAGCATTTATGCAGCTTGCTTTTCTGCGGTTCAGCCTGTTTCTCAGCGGGCCAACTGATGTTTAACTTAGCCACAGCACGAGTTACTACCTCCAGCAGCTCCTCATACTGGGGAGACAGGAGGGGCAAGTCTCCTGCCTCGACAGCCTCCACATCGACCTCCTCGGAGGTAGAGAGGCGGAGTGTCGAGCCCTCTCCCCGGGGGGAAGAAACCGCGGTGCAGGTTTCCGATCCCTGAGAGGGGGCACTGGATCTGGCGGGTGAGGAAGAAGATAGGGGCCCATCTCCATTCCGTCCGCCAGATCCATCTGCGAACCCCACGACCGCAATCGACACGCTGCCTCGGCAGACGCGGGACCAGAGCCGTGGGGAACGCTGGCGAAGGCTCCCTCCTAAAAAGAGAGCCTTCCAGGAGTGAAGCGTCCGCAGCGAGAGGCGCTCGCAGTGCGGACAGCTCGCAGCTCCCTCGAGAGCTGACTCAGTGTGCTTCGCTCCCAAGCAAACCACACATAAACTGTGTGTATTCCCGTCCGTGATGTAGTGAGGACAGGGAGGAACACATAATCTATAACGGTGCTTGCTCTCGCCCTTATGTTTGCTTTTGCTGGCTGATTTAGGCATGATAATGCAGCAACGGCACAAACAACAGTAAATAGGACTGACACACACAGAGTGCTTGCTGAATGACAGAAATCTGCCGCTGTAGCCACCGCACATGCTTTTAAGCTTCCTGGTCTCTATGTCACCCTGTCCGTGACGTCTCGCCCATCCATTGGACTGATTACACACGTGAATCAGAGCGTGGTCACGCTGAAGGCGTTCCCATAGCGTTTTCCGACGCAGCTCGAGTTCCTGAAAGAGAACAAATGTTAAGAAGGTCATAATTACACTTTCAGAGGGACATTGAAAATAGTTATAATGAAAAATCAGACGGATTTATGTCTGCAGATTATCTGATTCTGCAAAAGAAGAATTGTGTAAAGGGATGAAGGAGGTTTTTCTACAACCTCGTTTGATCATTCTATATCAAAAGAACAGTGTAAGTCTTTATAAATTCAGTTACAGATCTTTCAAAGTCATTACTGTAACCTTGAGCTGTTGGAGTGTCATGTTCACTTACTGTCGTGCTGTAATGGAAACGGATCTTCTGGAGAGGAAGAGAAAACCTTCTTTCATGGCTTTTTGTGAACATTTGATACAAAGAATTCTGTTTTTTTTTACTCCATTCTAAAAGCTTATTCTTATATGCACAGAGAAACAGACACAATAGAGCAGATAGAAGTTATGCTCGCTGTTCAAGGTCACAAGAGCAAAGTACAGCAGGATCCACAGCCATCTAGAATCGGAAATTCAGTCTGTGACTCTATATGACCCTCTACAACTCTCACTTCTGCTGAGTTTTGACCCGAAACTGGGTCACAGACACTAGGGGTAAAACAAACTACCCTAAAACTACTGATTACTTAAAATAATAAACTATGTAGTATATACTCCAACTTCAACTATAATTCAGCTTATTAAAGCCAACATTTCTCATTTGCAATCTAAAACTTATCAAACACAAAACAGTATATGACAACATAAAAAAGTGAAACTAATATAAAAGGCAAAACTACACAACAAAATTTGTAAAACTTTAAAATTAAAGTGAGTAAAATTGTAAAAAATAAAATATAACTCAAAATATTGCACAAAAACTGTAATGGTATATCAATGATACTAAAATAACTTTGGTGTAAATAATATGATTTTATTTACTTTATTTATTTATTTATTTTTAAATACAATACATTCTTACTTTATTATTGAATAAATGATTGTATAATTTGAATATATTATTGTATATTAATTATTGTATAATATTGTATATTGTATAAATAAAATTTAGCTAACCATATAATTGTGCATATAGTGATTATAAGCTTCTGAGATTCAGGAAAAATATATGAAATAGAATATATATGTATATTTTCTTTTTTTAAGGTCTTTTTTTATATAACAAACTATATCAGTACAGTGTTGCTGGATGTGAATGCCAAATCTGAAGCAAATCTGTTGTATTTTTAGTGCCCTCTAAAGGCAGCATGCAGAATCCTGACACTTCCTGGCTATTTCAAGGCTATTTTAACTATTTTAATGCAATTCGCCTCATATCCACATATTTTGTGTTAGTATAATCAAATGTCAACATGTCAAGTTCAGAGAGATTGCTCTTTCGGTTTTCACAGGATTTAGACTGAATTTAGTGATTTTCACCTTGTGCCGGAATAAACAGGTGAAAACATCTTCATTGACTCTGAGACCAGAATATCATAGACTTAAATGTGGGCCAGTAAGGAACACCCTGACAACAACAAATATATGAACAGAACACCTTAGAAATACAGGTCGGTATATAAACCCAAGCCTGCTGCTCTCACCTCTGCCAACCTCCATTTGAAGTGAAAACCTGCCCGAGCATAAAAATATGAATCCATCTCCCAAAGACAGACTAAATGTGATTCTGAAGAGTCTTCATGACTGACTGAAGTCACTGACACACACACACACACACACACACACACATAAGGATGGGGCAAAACTCATTTTATTCTTGCAGCTTTATATTTATTTATATTCATTATGTATTATATATAATAGTATATTATTATTATTCCTGCTGTGCACTCCTGCAACATTTGCCAAAATGTGTATTTAAACTTTCAAGAACAAGTCCAGGTCATGTTTCAACCCAAAATTTAAAAGACAGGACTAAGAAATAATATTTTGCATAAAGAACTATTTTTTAAACCATTTTGGGGTGAAATGTGAATTGTAGCCTAAATTGTTTAAAGCAGACTTTTTGCGCATACTATTTTTCAGAAACAGTAGTCAGTGTCCAGTATATTCTCTGCCTCCATTCTGAACACAGCCGACACACTGGTTTTAAGGACACTATAAAACAAGCAGCAGAGAAAGTGAATGAAGAGGAACGCTGTAACACCGAGCAGTCAGGGATTTATCAGCCGTAGATAACGAGCAATTCATTTTTCTCTTAATGGCATAAATTCACAGTCTTTCTTTCTTTCATGAATACACAAACATGCACACACATCAGCGTCTGCTGAGTTTAATGTGCGCAGATGGCATGGCAGAGCCTCAAGTAACTAACACACAAAGTGATGTACTTGTCTCGTCCAATGAGAGCACTCGTTTAGAACTGTCATCCGCTGACGGATGATTTATAGCCTGGTTCTGTGGCTCCACACGGATTCCAGCGCGCTACTGTGTATGCGCAACAATAACATCCGCTGCAACTCATTTTGTCAGTCAGTACAGTTATCATGGTAATTTCAGTGCTGGGTTTTGTTTAGTTTGGTTAGAGTTCTCTAGCCTACTATTAGCTGCATTTTTCCAAAATTACTTCTTCCACGCAGGTACGTGAAACCAACACATGAAGCGAACTTAAGGTGCATTATTTGCGTCAAATTGGTAACCCACTTTTGAAATATGTTCACAGGATAGTTCATTTGCAATGTTAGCCAAACTGTCTCAATATTAACTTTTTAAATTGTGTATAAAAACAACATCATTATCGTGTATATTGAATACTAGTTGTATAATAATATTTAAATAATAATAATAATATAATATAGTAATATGTTTGTTAGAAGGGCAAATTAAATAAACAGTTGTGAGCGATGCATATTGATGTTTCATTGCTGAATAAACTGGCATGGTTGAACAAATCGGTTGAATGAATGATTCAATGACTCACTTATGAGTTGATCCTGAATTAACCACTGTTTTGAACGAATCGGTTGAATGAATGATTCAATGACTCACTTATGAGTTGATCCTGAATTAACCACTGTTTTGAACGAATCGGTTGAATGAATGATTCAATGACTCACTTATGAGTTGATCCTGAATTAACCACTGTTTTGAACGAATCGGTTGAATGAATGATTCAATGA
The DNA here is from genome assembly GCF_001515625.1 of Sinocyclocheilus rhinocerous. Lineage (NCBI taxonomy): Eukaryota > Metazoa > Chordata > Actinopteri > Cypriniformes > Cyprinidae > Sinocyclocheilus > Sinocyclocheilus rhinocerous. Next base: position 1,422,701 of record NW_015639247.1, read on the forward strand.
CTCACTCACGAGTTGTTCCTGAATGAACCACTGTTTTGAACAAATGGGTTGAATGAATGATTCAATGACTGACTCATAAAGGTCACTTGTCGCCACCTACTGGAGTAACTTGAAAAATCCCCACCATTCATTTCACAGATTGAGAGTTTGTCTGGAACAAACACAGACAAGCAGAGTGATAAAAACAGTGAAATGTCCCAGTGCTGTTGGATTGTTAATATCAGCGCACAGCCAGTGAAATTTCAGGATTGGAACTGTTGTATAAAATCAGATTTTTTGTTTTAAAACATATTGGCTCCTCATTGCTTCAGTGTAGTTCGTGGCTGCAAAAACTACCCTTCAAAAGAGCAAACTGAATGTAGTTTAACTGCTATAAAGATGTCATGAAATCTGCATTCTGTGGCTTTCCCCGTATGTTAAAACATATATTTTTTAAGATATTTTAAAATATAAAAAAAATTGCCAAAAGTATATTTGCTAAAATGTCTCAAAATGCATTTATGTATATATGTATACATATCTTTATGTATTTGTATATTTTTGAACATTTTTAAAAAATACCTATAAAAACATATTTTGCCCTTCATATATTTCAATCCAAGAAAATACATACACATATGTCACATTTAAAAAATAACTTATTTTTCTTCTTGTCTTCACCACGTGAACTTTTCAAAAAATCAGCAAGGAAATTAACAATGTAAAAAAAAATACATATACTATTATTAAACAATATTAAATCATTTTAAATCTAGTTTTGAAGTTTTGATCTAGGCTATTCCATCCACATTTGCATTTAGCCTAAATTTAGATTTAATTAATACATTTTGAAATATATTTTGGTATGTGAAGGTTGAAACTAAATATATTTTCAATTTAAAAAATACGTTTCATTGAGCGTCACTGTTTACAACTTCCATAGTTTCCATACATTTTGGCCAGAAAAAAAATATATATTTCTTGCTGTATGTGTTTCAGGAGATCTATATGTCTAAAGGCAACATGTCAACACAGAAAAGAAAATGCACTGGGTGAACTATCTCATAGGGTTTCTAAATTATGAGTAGCTTGGTCAGCTACAATTTCACAGTATTTAGCCCAACACAAGAGTTCATTATTGTAGGAAAAACAAGGGTTTAGAGGAGAAAGGTGTTCTTAGAATGAGGAGGCTCTAGTGTTTCAGCCCGTGAAGAATTACTATCACCCTCATTTCCTCTCAAGAGCCAACCTGTTTCTCCACATCCTCTTCAGATCGGCAGCCATGCTGTCAGATTTGAGAGTGTGAGATTGACACAGAGCATGCGAGCGATCTTCACTAATCAATGCTTCTGAGTGTGAGAGAAAGAGAGGCCTGTCAAGTCTCATCACGTATCAAACGCCGGCCTGTGAGAGCGGCCGCGGGAAGGAAGGCTTTGGAGTGTGAGTGCGATCGATGCTACCTGAGCGACAGCCAAAATATGGTTTAAAGTAGGTTTTGATTGATGGTATTTAAAGCTTATCTGGACACGAGGCAGGAGCTCCATCATAATCTCTGGAAGCAACAGTGAGAACGCCGGCACCTTTCATGTGTTTATGCAGCAAACACTGACCCTGATCTGCGTGCATCACATGAATGTTTATGTTCACTTTTTCATCTATTGTTTCTTAACAACCATAAAGGATTACATATTCTGCATGATCAGGGGAACATAATGTTAATAGTCAGATAGGAGAGATAGGATGGATGGATGCATGGATGGACGGACAGACAGACAAATCAATAGATAGATAGATAATGCTTTAATGCTGGTTAACATTAAAGTAATAAACATTAAGGCACTAACAGGAATCATTTTGAGGGTAAGTCCTACATCAGCAGATTTTTTCTGTTTGTGGTAAGCATGAACCTCTCTAAATGTATTTTCTAACAGCCATATTAACAGCTATCTTACTGCCTCAGTCCTTTCTAACAAGAACTTTGATCCCTTTGAAGAAGCACGCTGCACTGGAGAAATCAGAGATTTTTCTAGTTTTAAAAAACTGGCCTATAATAGTCGTTCGTACTTTGTGTCATTTATTTTGAATCTTCTCCATTTACGCTGTTCTGACTTCAGAATCCTGTACACCCACCACATGCAGTGATGTATAGAGTACTACAGAGAAAGCCAATAAAGAACTATTATATGCAAAAGACTGAAATCAGCTATGTATCAAAAATCTGTTTTCAGTCCAGTCTATGATAAACTCACCATAATTTAAATGAGGTCATCTAGTATGATGATGAAGAAGCCACATATTACTCATGAGGTAGGCTACTCATGATTTTTTACACATCAAAATACAACAACTAAATATCAGATATCATTTAAACAAATATCAATGTCTTATGACATTGTGTGCCTGCTGGGTAGGGTTTTTCTTCCTATCTAATTTCATTGGACAATCTGGGTTGCCAGAGTTCCACTCTGTGCAAACTGTGTAATTGCTTTCAAAAACCAAGAGAGTATCAATCAATCAATCAATCTCAACTCTATTAAAGATCACTAACTTCATCACACATCTGAGACAAAGGGTTTGTAATCTGGGTGAGACTCCAACAACAAAAAGATCTGTTCAGAGCTGCTAACCTCAACAACTCAGCACATTTCTCAATCTCATGCATCAGATATTCACACATATTCACACATATTCGCACGCACGCACACACGCGGCTCCCTCATGTTTTGGTGTGTGATGTCATGTAGAGCAGACGTTTCACTGGTGGTAATGATTAAATACACAGCAGCAAAAGAGCTGCTGGACTGCCAAAAAAAAAGAAAGGAAAAAAGGGCATGTTTGTACCCCTAACATTGCATTCATTTTGCATGCAATGATTACACACCTGTCATTTTGTTTAATTAATTCAATATCATGTTAATACAGAGACAACTAGACAGCATGGTTGCTAAGTGGTTTGCTAGGTTGTTTCTTATTGGCCCAAATCAAAAGACGCCACCACTCTATGAATCTCCATAACATTCTGTATGTTTGCTTCTATGCGGTTGCTGAGGTGTTTTATATGGCTGCTAGAGCATTGCTATGCAGTTGCTAGGGTGTTTTTAGAGTGGTTGCTAGTGCGATGAGGTGCTTTTAGGTGATTGCTATACAGTTGCTAGGTTTTCTTTTTTGAGTGCTTGTTAGGGCATTGCTATGCAGTCATTAAGGTTTTGGGTGGTTGCTAGGGCGTTGCTATGCATCTGCTAGGGTGTTCTGGCTGGTTGCTAGGGCATTGTTATGTCATTGCTACAGTGTTTTGGTCTGTTGCTATGTTTTTTTGAGTGCTTGTTAGGGCATTGCTATGCAGTCATTATTAAGGTTTTGAGTGGTTGCTAGGGCGTTGCTATGCATCTTGGCTGGTTGCCAGGCCATTGTTACATCATTGCTGGAGTTTTTT
>NW_015639247.1:1426130-1460887 GCF_001515625.1 Sinocyclocheilus rhinocerous
TACGTAGTTGTAGTTTTTTTTGTTTGTTTTTTTTTTGTTCTTGTTAGGGCTTTGGTATTTTGGGTGGTTGCTAGGGTATTGCTATGCATTTGCTAGGGTGTTTTGGGTAACTGCCAGGGTGCTGTTACATCATTGCTGGAGTGTTTTGCTCTGTTGCAACGTAGTTGCTCATTTTTTTGTTGTTGTTGTTGAGTGCTTGTTAGTAGGGCATTGCTATGTTGTTCATCTGAACTGCTTACCAAAAAAAAAAAAAAAAAATGGTGGTATTTTTTTGTTGTGGATGTGTTTGTATCTCATTTTAAATTTACATTCAATGACTACGTGCCTGTACTTTAGTTCAATTAATTCAATATCATGTGCACACCCACAAACCACCAACAGTCTCACTGGCCATCTATTAGCTTAATTCACTAGGTCCAAACTGATTGGTTGGCACTACGCAACTTCCAAGTCGGCAGTTCTTATCGGCAATCTGGACCAGGCTTATGGTGATAGCCAAAGTCTGGCTACATGACATTTTGGAGCCTTATTTTCACTTAAATATTTGCTATATTTTTATCTCACCGAAGCAACCTAAAAGTATAAAAGCTGAGTATAAAACTCTACAGGAGTGCATTCACACTCAGGTGGAGGTGGCGTTCTGATGGCCCTCCGGAGGGAAGCCGTGGTGAACCTGTTGTGAAAGCCACACAGGTGTTGATTTATGGAGTGAGCCAGCCAGTGTTAATTACAGCTAGAGGGGGAAAAGAGCAAATATCCAGCCAGCCTTCATTTCCTTCTGTTGCTTGCTCTATCTCTGGCTTCCCTTCCCTCTCAATTACTCCCCTTTACGGTGTTTTTGAACGTTCTTGGCCTTCATACCTTTCCATTCCCGGAAAGTCACCTATACGTTTGCTTCACAGCGAAAAAGTCTTAATTTCTTTCTTCTTTTTTGATTCATCTCTCTCGCTCTCTCTCCTCAGACCCTGGAGTCGTACCCATGGGCCATTAATTTCATTTCCACAATGCTCCGAAGGAGAAGAGGGTCACCAATCTCAAATTTAAATGTAATTTTCCTCTGGGTCCTTGAAGGTGAGATACCAATCTTGCTCTCTTTCTCTTCAGAGCTGAAACGTTGACCAGCCAATGTCACTGCTTCATAGAGAGACGCGGGACTCGCTGATTCACATCTGAAGGGTACGGCGAGTCCGAGCCCAGAGACTGAAAACTGACTGGCACTTCACTAACCTCTGAATAGACTTATTCCCACGTTAAATGTCCAGAGACTGACACCAAAAAAGAGCTCTGACTGGTCAAGAAGCTTCTTGTCCACATCTACAGGGAACTGAGCCGCTAAAGCTGGAAAACCTTTGGATTACTTTCTGCTTGTGATATGTGTTTAAAAAAAATATAATTGAAATTATTATTGGTGTTTATAAACACTGCTGAGGGTAGCACATTACAAGTAATGCAAGTTACGTAATCAGATTACTTTTTTCAAGTACCTGGTAAATTAACACGTAGGTAAATTAACACTAAGTATCTGAGGTACTTTTTCAAGTTACTTCATTCTCCCATTTATTCACTGACAGCTTGGTAGTAAGTGCAGAGACGTCGTGTGCACATGACGCTTACTGTAGTTCTAGACGAAAATCTAAATGAAATCTAGACAAAACATGCATTTACTCATCTCTCTTGCATAAAAACAGATTCAGTATTCCTCCAAACGAATAAAAAAAACAGTGAAATGCAAAATCAGAATATGACGCAAACCTGCAATAACAGAAAGATTTAATCCCATTTTATTAACCAACTTTCCCCAACACTGTTTATAAATGTAACTATTCATACATTTTAGTCAGGAACCTAGACAACAGTTGCTAGGGTGTTCTGGGTGGTTGCTAAAGCATTGCTATGCAGTTGCTAGGGTGTTTTTGGTGGTTGCTAGGGCATTGCTATGCAGTTGCTAGGGTGTTTTGAATGGTTGCTAGGATGCTAATCTGCAGTTGCTAGAGTGTTTTGGGTGTTTGTTAGGGTGTTGCTATGCAGTTGTTAGAGTGCCCTGGGTGGTTGCTAAGGTGTTGCTTAACAGTTGTTAGTGCATTTTGGGTTTGCTGTGGCATTGCTATGCACTTGCTAGGGTGTTTAGGTGGTTGCTAGAATGTTGTTATGCATTTTCTATGGTGTTTTGGGTGGTTGCTAGGGCATTGCTATGCAGTTGCTAAGGTGTTTTGGGTGGTTGCTAGGGCAATGCTTTGCAGTATCTTGAGTGTTATGGATGGTTGCTAGGGCATTGCTTTACAGTTGCTAGGGTGTTTTGGGTGGTTGCTAGGATGTTGCTATGCAGTTTATAGTACATTTTACGATGCAGGTCCTAAGACATTTTCAGTGGTCACTAGGGCATACTAGACCATTGCTATGCAGTTGCTAGGGTGTTATGTTAGGGTATTGCTATGCAGTTGCTAGGGTATTTAGGTGGTTGTTAGGATGTTGCTATGCATTTTCTAGTGTGGTTTGGGTGGTTGCTATGCCGTTTGCAGGGCATTTCATGATGCAGTTGCTACGATGTTTTGAGTGGTTGCTAGGGCATGCTAGATCATTGCTATGCAGTTGCTAGGGCGTTTTGGGTGGTTGCTAGGGTATTGCTATGCGATTTATTGGGTGCTCTGGGCAGTTGTTAGGGTGTTGCTATGCAGTTACTAGGGTGCTTTGGGTGGTTGCTAGGGTGTTGCTATGCAGTTGCTAGGGTATTTTAGGTGGTTGCTAATGTGTTATTATGTTTTGTATTTTTGTTAGGGCATTGCTATGCAATTTCTTGGTTGCTCTGGGCAGTTGAATAGGGTGTTGCTATGTAGTTTCTGGAGCGTTTTAGGTGGTTGCTATGGTGTTTTTCTTTTGGTTGCTGAGGCATTGCCATACAGCAGCAAGACACGTGATTGGAGGAATCCTTCATGTCTGGAACATGTTGACGTACACACTGAACTTTAATACTCAGAAATACACTTTACGCAAGCATGCAAACATAGGCACAAATGCTTCACCAATTTCACAGTCAACAGATCATTAAAGTTTCCAAATGGAAAAATAACAGTAAAATTGCCAGACCATGAAACGATGTCCCATTTTCCAGGTTTCCCACAGATGATGGTCACAGCGTGGAGCCTGTGCCACTTTCCTGGCAGCACAGAGGAAACCGGCTGCCATGCTGGTACATTAGTCAGTGCTTATCACTGATCTGAGGACAGTTTTAAAGTTTCTGGTATAATGGCTTAGGGAAAACTTTGGGATAGGAGAGCAGGTCCTAAATCAGGAGGAGCTAGTACATTACGCTCACAGTTGACAAACTCCATGCAGAGAGTACAGTGTTTGGCTCATTAGCTTCAGCGCTGGGAGGATGTGGTGACCGGCCGAGTGACAAACTGAGTGAGTCTGACGGGGTGTGAGACGTCTTGTAGGATGGCTGGACTCAGATGACAAGAAATTCATGAGGTCTAGTGACCAAGAATCATTCTGAGCAGAACTCAGATTCTTCAGAAATACTGGTCAACACTAGAAATATTTGCAGGCACTGGAGAGTGAAGACAACTATGATATGCTACATCTTTTGTGACATTGTAAATGTCTTTCCATTTTTGATCAGTTGAAATCAATTTAATGCATCCTTGCAGAATGAAAGTATTACTTTCTTTCCAAAAGTAAAAGTGTACATTAGGTTACACCAATTAATGTTTAAATATCACAGCTCCTTAAGATAACAACCTCCATATTCACTTTATACACTATATATATATATATACTGTATATCATCAATAACACCCTAGCAACCACCTAGCAACCATCAATAACACCCTAGCAACCACCTAGCAACCATCAATAACACCCTAGCAACTCCCTATCAATGTGTTAAAACTACTCAAAACACCTTACGAGCTCCAACACTTTGGCAAAGTGACATTTGAATTTGCAGGCACCACTTATATTTTCTTCTTCAAAAAAAAAAAAGTAAAAGAAGGAAGAGAAAGAAAGAGCATTTGCCAGCTCACTGCACAGATGGAGAAGTTTATAGCCAGAATTCACAAGCTTTCAAACACATTTCCAAAATGTTAATAATGGCGTTTGCTCAGTGGAGTCAATGACGGATGTCAGTAATAATGGAAATGAGCTTGTGTGTGTGTGTGTGTGTGTGTGTTTTGTTCTGTCATATAGCATAAGAAACAAACTGAGATCAATGTGCCGGCAGCTCGACCCTGAGCGTGTTTAGAATGTAAATCAGACAGTAGAAGCTGCTCAAATCACTTATGCTCTTCTGTTCTCAGAGCTCTTATAATGATGTCTTTAGACATGCATGGACTCATTTACCAATGCCTAATAATTCGACTACAATAATTCATCTACCAACCACCAAGAACGTCTTAGTAACACCTTCACAACCACCCAAAACACTGTTGCATGCTGGTATTGAGTTTTGCACATGCAAACACCACTCATACTTTCTTCAGCATCTCAGGTGTGGTTGGTTTACCCATGAAGGCATCCACTTCTTGGTGGGAATATTGAGCATGTGTCGGTGCCATAGTAACAGAGCCATGAAATACATCTTTACAGAAGAAATCCGATAACATCTGCCAATATCTGTCAGGAGACAGACCCGGGTCAAGGTCAGAGAACATTCTGGAAAACATGTAATAATAACTGTAATCATGCACTGCTGTTAATGCATGACATACAGCTTTAATGCTATAAAATAATGTTTAGAGATAGAAACACATCAATTTGACAAATGGTGATGGATATACACTGATCTGTGATGATTTTCAGTTCTTCGGGTTGAGTTATTCTATTTTGTTGTTGTATAGATGTCTGGTTTATGGCATATGACAAATTTCCACTTGTGGACAATAAAAACTCATTAACCAACTACTTGGAGCAACAGGGGGGAAAAAGCATAAAAAACTCTACTATAATATAAATCTATATACAAATCAAAACAGAATATATTAAATAAACAGCAAAGAGAAACAAAATTACATTTGAACAACTTAAACTTCAAGTATATAAATGTAATAATATTTGTAATATTTCTAAATGTGACATGTTAAAAGTATGTGTACCATTAAAATCAACATGAAACTGCATTCACAAACCATTTCACTTCGGTCACTTCTTATTTAAAAATAAGGATATTGGTAACACTTTACAATAAGGTTCCATTAGTTAATGTATTAACTAACATGAACAAACAATGAACAATACATTTATTACAGTATTTATTCATCTTTGTTCATGTTAGTTAATGAAAATACAGTTGTTCATTGTTAGTTCATGTTAATTCACAGTGCATTAACTAATGTTATCAAGCACAACTTTTGATTTTAATAATGCATTAGTAAATGCTGAAATTAACATTAGCTAAGATTAATAAATGCTGTAGATGTTAAATAAAGATGTTAAATAAAGTATAACTAATGTTAACTAATGAACCTTATTGTAAAGTGTTACCAGGATATTAAATGAAAAAAATGAGTCTTTTTTTTATCAATGATTTGATTGGATGGTTAAAATTGTCTGTACAAAAACGCCAAAAAATAAATAAAATTGTCTGTACATGAAGGTGGTTGGATAAATAAGAGGATAACTGAACATAAACATAATGCTCATTTTAGAAGAAAATTTCAAACGGCACTTTTTCCAGCTGTTTTCAGATGCCCAGCCTCTCAGCGCTGTATCTCATAGTGAAGCGCTTGTGAATCGATCCAAAGTAACAGAAGTGCATTTCCAACACACGCAGACGCTTCCTCCATTTCCCCGAGGCGGGAAACATCTCTGCTCACGCCGATGCCAACGAGGCGATCCTCAATTCATCCATCTGTGTTTTGAGGACCTGCTGTCTCACAGCGGGCTGCTTTCAAAGACCTGCGACCTTTATCATCACGACTCGGGATACAATCTGAACCGAGGCCTTGCAGGATCAATTTGGAGAGAGTCTGAGCTGACTGAGTCAGCGACCGAATTCCCGTTAGATGGGCAAACCTCTCCTCTCGTTTTCCCTGAAGCTGTCGCCTGATACGACCCGACCGGCACTAATAGAAATGACTGAATGAATTGTAGGCCAGCGTTTGTGTGCGTCTTGTGGGGAATGTTGGGAGAGTGTAAGGAAGGTCAAATGTCTGTTATCTCATTCCACGACTGAAAATAGATCGAGAAAACAGATTTACCCTTTACATGCCTTGTACTTTCCATGTTGATAAATTGGCCCGTACAAAAAAAGTACCACGGTTTTTAGATACCATGTGCCATAGCTATGTTTCCATCCAAAGCTGCGAATTTAACTCATGCACAAAATTGGAATATCGCATAAAACATTTACAAATGATGCATTGAGGAATTTATTCGGATATCCGGAAATGCACGTAAAAATAGGTGGTTAGAAACTAGTGTTTCTCCTAGAAAGCAATGCAATTATATTAAAAGCAGTTGTTTCTTGAGTAAAATATTCACATGCATCTTCTCTAAAGCTTCTGAAGATATTTCCTCATTGTCTCAAGCTGTGACTCAAAGTGGATATATAAAACAACGACTCAAAAAAAAAAAAAAAGTCGTAACCAACCCGATCTCATTAGAAAACTTAACTAATTAAGAGGTGTCCAACCGTCAGTGGTGTGTAAACAGATAATATGAAAACATACAAATTAGATTAGTATAAATTAGCCACCAATTCGCCAAAATGTAAAATCGTTATTGTTTTGTTTAAGAGAAAAAGACTAACTTGTGTCTCCTCTAAATCTTCACAAGAGATCTTAATGTCTCAAACTAAACTTCTGAACTTGATTTCATGGAAAACATAAGTAGGCCTATTTTACAAGGTGGCGATATCGTATAAATTCGTACAGTGTGATTTGAATGGAAAACGTGTGATGAAAAACATAAGCATGAAGATCCACCACTGAACTTCAGTGGGGCATAAGCAGATTTTTGTACAAAGAACGTCGTACGAAATCGCCATTTGTTTTGTTTCTTGAGAGAAAAAGAAGCGTCTCTCTTAAAGCTTCAGAAGAGATCTTAACAATGTCTCAAACTGCATTAGGCCTAAATAATTAATTAAAACGGTCTGAACCAACCCAACCTTATGAGAAGACCTGTGTGTTTTGTGAACTATGTGATTCGTACGTAAACGAGCGTAGATTGTACGACAAAGATTGTACAAATCCAAAGAAATTGGCCACCAATTCGCCAAAACGTAAAATACTTACAAATAATGTTTCTTGAGAGAAAATGACTCACATGTGTCTCCTCTAAAGCTTCAGAAGATATCTCGACAATTTCTCAAACTACAAAAAGAAAACAAGAACTGCCTAAACTAACTTGATCTCATGAGAAAACGTAACTATTTTACAAGGCGGTGATATCGTATGAATTTGCAAAGTGTGATTTCAACGGAAACATGCAATTTTAAGAAGAAAAAAAAAACATATGCATGAAGGTCCCCGACTGAACCCAACCGTCAGTGCGGCATAAGCAGATTTTTGTACGAAAACGTACAAATAAGATTGTACAAAATTGCTAAAACCTAAAATTGTTATGAATAACGTTTTTTGAGAGAAAAAGACACACTTCTCTTCCAAAGCTTCAGAAGAGATCATGTTAAAATAAACAAACAAACAATCAAATAGCCCAAATCTCAAGTCCACACCACAACTATAACGAAAATCACAGAGGAACGCCAGTGTTGGGGTAACGCATTACAAGTAACGCGAGTTACGTAATCAGATTCCAATTCAATCATACTAATAAGAAAAAATTACACAAGATAAACTAACATTTCTTCTTCTTTTTTTTTTATTGCTGAAGAGTGTTGAACTTTCTTCTTCAGTGTTCTACTGTACAGACGTGAATTTACATTTCCTTCAGCCTCAGGCTTTTGGTGTGAAAGGGCTTTTATATTTGCCAAAAATAAAACTTTTTATATTAAAAGCAAACAAGCAAGCCCAGCCCAGATTTAAAAAGTAACGCAAAAGTAACGTAACGCATTACTTTCAATAAAAAGTAACTAAGTAACGTAATTAGTTACTTTTTTAGGAAGTAACGCAATATTGTAATGCATTACCTTTAAAAGTAAGTTTCCCCAACACTGGTGGTATTTACAATTGTTCTAATTCTATGAAATTCTGTAATGATACTATATTCTTATATAGCTAATTATAACGTTATAACGATAACAACACAGAGACGATATCATTGAAATCACTTTCAGAATGATTTTTATTTTTATTTTCAGATGATAAAACAACAGCAACAACATTGATTTGAGCAGAACGTAATGGTGCATTGGTGAGGATGGTAATATAATTATTTTTATAGTTCGTTCTGAACGGAGCGGGGTTCAGAAGAAAGGTTAAGAAGATCCAAGACGCTCTTGTTTACCTCCAGGATTCGTGGCCTGAATGTGGATCTCTCACCTCATTTAGAATGAATGACAGATCAGTGCAAACGGTCGTTCAAGGTCTGCGCCCCACACTGAATAACGTTTTTTGAGAGAAAAAGACACACTTCTCTTCCAAAGCTTCAGAAGAGATCATGTTAAAATAAACAAACAAACAATCAAATAGCCCAAATCTCAAGTCCACACCACAACTATAACGAAAATCACAGAGGAACGCCAGTGTTGGGGTAACGCATTACAAGTAACGCGAGTTACGTAATCAGATTACTTTTTTCAAGTAACTAGTAAAGTAACGCATTACTTTTTAATTTACAAGAGAATATCTGAGTTACTTTTTCAAATAAGTACCATACTAATAAGCAAAAATTACACAAGATAAACTAACATTTCTTCTTCTTTTTTTTTTATTGCTGAAGAGTGTTGAACTTTCTTCTTCTGTGTTCTACTGTACAGACGTGAATTTACATTTCCTTCAGCCTGAGGCTTTTGGTGTGAAAGGGCTTTTACATTTGCCAAAAATAAAACTTTTTATATTAAAAGCAAACAAGCAAGCCCAGCCCAGATTTAAAAAGTAACGCAAAAGTAACGTAACGCATTACTTTCAATAAAAAGTAACTAAGTAACGTAATTAGTTACTTTTTTAGGAAGTAACGCAATATTGTAATGCATTACCTTTAAAAGTAACTTTCCCCAACACTGAGGAACGCTATATAGTTAGCATCACTTTCAGAATGCTTTTTTCCATCTAATGAATAATTAAACAATTTACAGACAATCAAAATCCATCCTTCTTTAAAGAGCGCAAAACATTTAAAGCGGCAGACGATAAAACTGCAGCGTGCACAAGATAAACGGAGCATTTTTGTGTGTTGATGTGGACGCTAATATAGTTATCGTTCTTTGTGTGAGCAGGCCTTTGGCCTCCAACTGGGCGAAATATTAAGTAGTTATGACCTACCACGAGAGTGTGTTGATCAGTCTGCAATCAGAAGTCAGAAATCTCAATGTGTTCTCAAACATTTCTCATACCATACTCTTCCAAGACCAAAATTGCCATGAGCTTACTTGTTTTTGGATAATGTAATTTTAAATATTTTGTGAGATTCTTTTCATTTTCTTTAATTAGAAACCTTTAAGATCATATTGAGTGACAAACTGATTGCAAAACCCATTAAAAAGGCTGAAATCTGTTTGCAATCATGGCAGCCCTGCTGAAATAACAGCCTGAGGTGGTTAACTAGTACACCAGCCGGGCCAAGCTGTTACGTTTGGTCTGTTTTGATGGTTTTAGACGGTTTTGGGACACTTGTCGTCTTTGCCACCTTAGGCTGTTATTTCAACAGGGAGTAAACTTGTTCAATGAGCCTCATTCGGGCCCCAAATGTAATTGTGTGAGTTTTACTATGAATACATTTAGAAAATAAACCAAAACATAACTAATTTGGGAGCATCATTTAAGAATGCTTTATAATATGTGGAGTGAATATGGATCACTTTCAGTCATCACAAGCAACCCAACTCATTTCTGGCCACTAATTGTGAAACCAAATGCTAAGACTTCCCTCTGCTGGTGAAAACAGGCAACAGCACAAGGTCCCACACAAGTCTATTAAGATGCGCTGCCACAATCTGTCATGAAATGATGGATGCTCTGAGGCCGAATCAGCTGTATTACAAATCACTACACACTCACACACACACACACACTCTCACACACACTCTCACACACACACACAGTCATTGCGCTCTTGACGAGTCGTCTTATTCTCTCTGTGTGACAGAAGGGTAAGCAGTGCAGATTTAGGCCGGTGAAGGCAGTTTGTGTGTGGGCCGTCGCCTCAAAAGAGAGAAAATACAGACACACTCCAGTTCAGTTTATTCAAGAAAAGGAGTTTAAGTGTTTTCTGCATTCAATCCTCACGAGTCAAAGTATGCGCTCTGTAAATAACAGCTGTTTGAAACACTGTCAAGAGTAAACAATTAGAGATAAGTGTAAAATACACTTACATTCAACACAGATTCTCTGAAAGCAAGTGTTACTAAATGTCACAAAGAACATACATGGGAAACACAATGTAAAATAAAGTTATTGCATAAAATCAAAGTGTATATACTTGTGTAAAAGATTTTCAAGCACATTATAATCATTAATCGTTAACAATAATGCAAGGCAATCCATAAAAATCCACACAGTATCACTTTAACATCTTGATTGTTTCCTAGAAATGAGAAATTAAACTGTAAAAATATGGAAGATATGTTTTAAATATTTAATTCTAATATGTGTGTGCGAGTGTGTGTGTGTGTGTGTGTGTCAAAGGCAAACATGCGCTCTTTCTCTCTCAGTACATCACAACTCGCGTCAAAGTCTGTTGTTCACATTATTCAAGCACGTTTGTCTCTCTGTGTTTGTCTGCTTGAGCGGCTGGAAGCGTGTATGTGACACTTCAGTGCATCGCTACACTCCAAAACAAATGCACAAGAAAGGACTTACGATATAATACATCACTGAGAACTCATACTTTCATCCTCCATCAACATCTGTTCCTGCACGTCAAACATTTCATACCAGTGTGTTTAAGCCTCCTTTTATCTTTATCTGTAGATGTTTTAGACTGACTAACATTTACTGACTAAACTAAGTGTATTTTAAAGATTATGCTTTAAAAAAATTGTCAAACAATACTAAACTCTGTTCATTTAGATATTCTTTGTGTTCAAAACCATATACAAAGACCAGAATATAAGATACTTGATGATAGACTCTTCATTAAGAAACATCCTAAAAAACAACATGACAGGTAACTTCTGAACAGGAAAACACAACTCACATATTCTAAACATTTCCTTATTGCTTAATATCTCTTTATCTCTGCCTGAATTTATTAGAAAGCAAACCCGATTCAATGTTTTCTCAAGTCTCAGAATATACTTGACTTCCTTCAAAACAATACAAGGAACTGTGAAGCCAATTTGCACTTCTGGAAAAGACTTTGAAACACATGATAATTATTAGTCGTTAACAATAATGCAAGACAGTCCATAAATATCCACACAAGATCACTTTAACATCTCAATTTTTTTGTCCTAGAAATTTAAAAAAAAAATATATTAAACTGAATTATGTAAAATTATTTTTCAAAGTTGTAAATAAAACATTACTGGATTATGTTTTTCAAGAAAATACAATTTCAGTTTTTCTACTTTAAAATTTCTCATTTAATTTCATGAACAAGTTAAAGGGATAAACCAGTCAAAAATGAAAAAAAAAATATATATATATATTTTTTTTTTCCTACTATGGAAGTCAATAGCTACCAGCATCTGTTTGGTTACCAATATTCTTCAAAGTATCTTCTTTTGTGTTCATCAGAAGAGAGAAACATATACAGATTTGGAACAAAAGTAAATCCACTTTATTGTGAAATCTGCTAGCAATTTCTGAGTGGAAGTTGATTCTACACCATTTTTTGTATTTTACTCAGTGTAGGAGAGCAAATTTTGACTTTTGCTGAAGTCTCCTAATTCTCAGATGTTTTTTCCCCGGGAAAAAGACTCGTCTGTGACTCCTCTAGAGTTTCAGATCTCAATAATGTACTCAGATTTGCCAACAAAGTCAGAGACATCAACTTGAACTCAAACATTTCTCGTCCGCTCCACGTTCATTTTCAAGCTCTAAACTTTTACTGGATGACAACTGATGCCTCTAGTCTGTTTTTCTGTCTCCCGAGGAACATTAAATCGAAATATATGAGAACTCCATTTAGAGGAACTTCTGAGCAATGCTTTTTTTCCCCTGGTAAATGATATCAGAACATCTCTGTGCAATAAAGTGATTCAGGTCATGAATACCGACACTAATATCAGCTGAACTGGGTCGTGTGTCAGAATATCAGGATCAAAGAGCAGATGTTTTATCAGTGTCTAAGAGATAAAGGCAGATGAAAATATAAAGAGAGAGAGTATTAGGTGTACGTCAACCGCAGGTTATTATCTGAGTCTCCGGGTTATTAAAGGCGACTCCAAAGTGCATAAGATCCTTGTTGTGTGAGGTGAGTCAAACAGAAAGGATAAGTCATTCTCACAACTGTTTGTTAGAAATCGTGTGTAGTGTTTGACAAGCCACAACAAACTACTTGTTAAATAATTTTTTCCCATATTTTTCCAGGGTCATCTCAGGATGTTCAGGGTCTTGCTGCTCCTGTTGGCCGTGGCTGGTGAGATTTATCTGCATTTCTTGTCTTATTTATATACATTATATATTTTTAATATTCTAGCTGATTTTTAAACATGATTCTAGCATGTAGCTAGATATTTAAAATATTAAAACTGGTAAGGTGATGTTAAAAAATGTGTACTTACATTATAAAATCTTACCATGGTCATCATTTTTGGCCAAAATAATAATAGTTTTGTTACTATTTTAAAATCATAATAAATGCATGTGGGTTTGAAATCACTTTCAGTCTTAGAAGGTTTCAGAATATATTTCCGTATTTTTATCTTATTTATTGATATTCTAATAATATGTTTGAATTATCTGTCTGCTTTACAAAAAGCAATTCCAGCATGCAATTAAAATTGATATAGTGATGTTAAAAGGAAAAACAATATACAGAAGGGATCTTACTTTTTTTAGTTTATTATTTTTCTAAAATAATAGTTTTATAATCAATCATAATTTGGAATCACTTTCAAACAGTCTAAGAAGGTTTTAAAATATTTCTTTTTTTGATCACATTATAATGGCTTCTTTAAATTGATCACAGTTGTGTTATAACAATAGGGTAGATTTTGTGAAAACTGTTCTAGTGTAAAGGTTTGGTTTTCCTCGTTAGTTCAAGGTTTGGGAACAAATGTTCTTCTGAACTTTAACCTTTATCAGGGTTGAACCACGTCTGTTTCTTTTTTGGCACATAAGCACATTTTATCTGCTTGATAAAATATGTGATTAGCTGTTCAACAACTGAGATAGAGACAAGTCATAAATCAGTTTTTATGGCTTGTGAAGTAGAGGTGTGCTATTAGGTTAAGTGAGATTATATGAAAGGACATTTGGCATGTTTAATGTATAATAAATAAGCTGCAGGTTTGATGTTCATGATGTGTTTGCAGGTCTCCATGCAAGACCACTGCACCGATTCCCAAATGGTAAATTAAAACAAATTGGGCCACAAATGGTCCAAGATGAACACAGGGATAGCTCAGCTCTGAAGCACGTGAACACTGATGTGAAACCCAAGAAGCAATTATCAGTTCCCGCTGAGTTCTGCAGACAGGGAACAGAACCTTCCAGACGCTTCCTGATGGACCTGAACACTGGGATGCTCAAGCGTGGAGTTGGCGAAATGAACAGAAGAGTTTCAGGATGTATGTCTGCAAAGCCTTTTTTTTTAAATATCAATGAACTTAACAGATTTTGGGCTTACTTAATCAGTTTTTGTTTTCTCCACAGTCTACAATCCTCCAGCTTATGAGATGAGGAAGGGAACCCAGAATTCTCACCCCACTATGGTGGATTCCAGAACTGGACAACTGCTGCCATCTCTAACAGAGCTGCATCTCCATAGACTTCTGTCTTTAAAAAGTGGAAAAATATATAACACTAACTGATGCGATTGGCATACAGTAAGAAGTATGGAGCTGTAAATTAGTGGATTGCATAGTTCATTAGGACTTGGAAGAATGTGATGAAAAATGTTTGAGTTCATATTGAGATCTCTGCCTTTGATTGCAAACTTTGGTATTTTGGCAAATCTGAGCAGTTTGAAACATTTTTGAGAATCTAGAAGAAAAACATGAGATTAGACTCTTTTTTTTTCAAGAGAAACATTTCAGGAGACTTCAGCAGAAGTCTCAAATTGATCTTGTTTAGTTACTCGATCAATGGTTCTCCTGAGAAAAAGACCCCAATAATATCACATCTATCTCCTCTAGAGTTTTGGATCTCAGCAACTCATGATATTAGTCTTTTTTTCAAGAGAAACATCCTGGAACCATGAAACCTCAGCAAAAGTTTCCAATTGCTGTTGTTTAATCTTATATTGGAACTCTTCTAATGGAGAAATAACTTGAAAGAAATTTCCATATTACCTGCCAATTGCACATTGATGACTGCATTTGTTGTGGTGTTTCCTCTACAGTGGATGAGTTCAGACAAGGCACTGAGAACAAGCTGCACACCCTGCAAGAGCTCAGAATGCGTCCCATGATGAGATCGCAGTACAGCGCTCAGAGCGAAAAACACGAGCAGAGAGCAATCCCTGCCGAGGTGTACAGAAAAGGCACTGAAACTTCTAGAAACCTCCTGATGGACCAGAACACCGGTCTGCTCAAAGAACACAGGAACGAGATGGACAGGAGAGTAGCGGGCTGTAAGTCTCACTTTCTAATGGAGATTGTCCATTGGTCTACCAGCTAGAGTAGCAATAAACCAGTGCTAATCAACATAAACCATCCAAAGTAAAGTCTAATTGGTCTTTTTAGCAGGTAATTTGGCTTTCTCAGCAATCCTTTGCCAGTCTAGACTAATGTTTTCTTTCACCTTCATTAGCAGCTAAATGGGAAGTGGTTTCTGAGCATGAGGACATAAGGAGCCAAGACTCTTCTGAACATAAGGAGAACCACAAAGCAGTTCCTGTTGAGCTCCGCAGGCAGGGAACAGAACCTTCCAGACGCATCCTGATTGACACGAACACTGGGATGCCCAAGGAGGAACTCACCGAAATGAACAGAAGAGTTTCTGGCTGTAAGTCTGCAAAATAATTTGCATTATAAATTTTAGTGCTGCTTTGCTATTTCAAAACCTCTACGTATTATATGTAAGGTCAACATGAACATGCAAAATTGCATGGACAAACACTCAAGCTGTTCTTAAGAGAAATCAAGTATAACAATGACATTGAATAGATTATGGATACCATCAATAGTGTGCTATTTTCTCCACAGTCTACAATCCAGCACCTATTGAGAAGAGGCAAGGAACAGAACCTTCCAGACGCTTCCTGATGGACATGGACACTGGGATGCTCAAGCATGAAGTTGGCGAAATGAACAGAAGAGTTTCCGGCTGTATGTCTGCAAGTCATTTTTTAAATGTCAATGCACCTAGTAGATTTTGGGCATATTTAACTAGTGTTTTTTTTGTTTTCTCCACAGTCTACAATCCTCCAGCTTATGAGATGAGGAAGGGAACCCAGAATTCTCACCCCACTATGGTGGATTCCAGAACTGGACAACTGCTGCCATCTCTAACAGAGCTGCAGAGGAGCACAGAGCCATGTGAGTGCTTCAAACATGATATCAACCATGTTCTAAGACTTGAAAGTTATTAAAAACACCTACACTACTTGCACTTTTGGATATAATAGGGATTCATCAAAAATGTCAATTATGTCATAATTTCTTACCATCTTAAATTTTCCAAAATGGTTTTGTTTCTTGTGTTCAACAGAATAGCTATTCAGCTGAACTTTCAAGCACTGAAGAAACTTAACATTTTTGAGTAAACTATCCTTTTAAATACTATGTTTTTCCCTGTTTTTTTCCTCTACAGTGGATGAGTTCAGACAAGGCACTGAGTACCAGCCATACATCCTACAGGAGCTCAGATTGAGTGCGCTGCACAAACAAGACACTGAACCTTCCAGAAACCTCCTGATGGACCTGAACGCCGGTCTACTCAAAGAACACAGGAATGAGATGGACATGAGAGTAGGGGGCTGTAAGTCTACCTTTCTAATGGAGATTGTCCATTGATTGTTCAGCTACAGAAGTGACAAACCAGTACTAACCGACATAAAACACCAAATAAATAAATAAATAAAAAATTAAACTGGTCTTTTTACCAGGAAATTTGGCTTTCCTTTACCAGTCTGGACTAATGTTTTCTTTCACCTTCATTAGCAGCTAAATGGGAAGTGGTTTCTGAGCATGAGGACATAAGAAGCCAAGACTCTTCTGAACATAAGGAGAACCACAAATCAGTTCCTGTTGAGATCCGCAGGCAGGGAACAGAACTTTCCAGACGCATCCTGATTGACACGAACACTGGGATGCCCAAGGAGGAACTCAGCGAAATGAACAGAAGAGTTTCCGGCTGTAAGTCTGCAAAATAATTTGCATTATAGATTTTAATGCATGAACAAACACTAGTATAACAATGACATTAAACAGCGTAGATTCTGGGTACCTTCAATTGTGTGTTATTTTCTCCACAGTCTACAATCCAGCACCTATTGAGAAGAGGCAAGGAACAGAACCTTCCAGACGCTTCCTGATGGACATGGACACTGGGATGCTCAAGCATGAAGTTGGCGAAATGAACAGAAGAGTTTCCGGCTGTATGTCTGCAAGTCATTTTTTAAATGTCAATGCACCTAGTAGATTTTGGGCATATTTAACTAGTGTTTTTTTTGTTTTCTCCACAGTCTACAATCTTCCAGCTTATGAAATGAGGAAGGGAACCCAGAATTCTCACGCCACTATGGTGGATTCCAGAACTGGACAACTGCTGCCATCTCTAACAGAACTGCAGAGGAGCACAGCGCCATGTGAGTGCTTCAAAACATGATATCAACCATGGTTTAAGACTTGAAAGTTATTATGTAAAAGAGGTCAGCTGGTAAGAGCTGTGAGGGTAACCCTCACCCCCTTGATCTCAAGAGGCGTGCTACCGAATGACGCTAGAGACTGTGGTCTTTAAGTTCTATGTTAGCGCGCCCACCTCCCATGCCGGAAACACCGCTCCAAATCCCGCTTGGAGCAAAGAAGGCGAATAGAATCAGAGGGGTTGCAATTTTGCACTTCGGAATATTGTAGTGATTTTTCCTCAAAATTTAAAATGCTGTCATCATTTCTTACAACACTTTTAAAAATAAAGGTTTCAAAAAGAGGTTTTTCGCAGCAATGAAGAGCCATTTTGAGTTTTTAGTGAACAGTACTCAAATATAACCTTTTATTTTTCTTAGTATGAAGAACTAAATCTAAATTTTTAATCTAAAGAACCTTTTGTGCAATGGAAAGATTCCATGGATGTTCTCCATGGAACCATTAATTCCACCTTATTTTTAAGAGTGCATTTTATATATTACCATTTTTTTCCTTCTGTGCAACACAAAGTTATTAAGCAGAACATTCAATTCAAGCATTGAAGAAATTTCATTGTTTGTGTGAACTATCTTTAAAATACTGTGTTTTCCAGTGGATGAGTTCAGACAAGGCACTGAGTACCAGCCACACACCCTGCAGAAGCTCAGGATGCAAGACTTTGTTAGACCCCAGCACAGTGCTTAAAACGTGTATGAAAGTCACCGTGTTTAGAATGGGTAAGCTTTTCCTTATCAATGAACATTATCTTTGTCAGCTAATATGACGCCATTAAGTTACATAACTATTCATTGTCATCATCATTTGGAACATGTTTGAACTTTGTGCTCTTATTAAGTTGTGTAATGCTTCTAAAATATAACTGAAGGTCAGTCAATGCTATATCGCGCCAAAAGCAAAAAATGATTGCAGCATGCAGGAAATACTGAAAGCAAAGTGCTATTTTTGGTATTTTTCCAGATGAGACCTGGTGGACAACGTTTGGCTGTGTTCGTACCCTATGACTGCATGAAGACCATCTCAGAACATCTAGTTGACTTTACTGTTGTATTCAGAGTTTCATGCAATATTTGGAATGACCTCACACGTAATATCTGCTAAATAAATGCATAAACAAAATCATATTTTTGGCTTGTTAAATTGATGTTCTACATGTTTTTTACTTTTTTTTATCATTAGTGACCTACGAGACATATCCCTTGTTATTTATGTGTCTTGTAAGAGTTGTTTGGATAAGACACAACTGTTGCTATGCAGCCTGCAGATAAGACGTCAACGTTCAAACTGTTCAGTTATATTATATGATAATTTACTCTCGGTCAACCACTTGTCTTCATGACTTGATAAACAATCCCATTATGATCAGAAAGCTGTCAATGCACTGCAACCAAGAGACGTTGATTGATTCTAGCTTTTTAACCCTACAAAGCCTTATCATATCTGATATATGAATTTCTAAGGCCTCTAAATGATCAACATGATCAAAACTTTACTGAAAAACCTGTTGCGCACAATCTACTACATGCCTTCTGTCATATGACTGATTTAGACTTTATCAAGTAAAAAGTATTTTAATATAATTGTACAAACACTTACCTTAAGCTCGTGCTTCACGTGTCTTTTTGCTGTCAAATTTTTACAAGTTAAACGTAAGACTAATTGTTCCATTGTTAGTAATATTACAAGATGAACACTTACTGGACAAAACATAAATAAAAAAACACTTACTAGATTTACTCGATTATGATTTACCAGAATTTCATCTTACTTTTTGGCCATATAAAAACAATATCACCTTTGAGGGTTAATCGAATATCAAAACTGAGGTAACATGGTACTATGTATAAGATAAAAACATTCCACATTGATTTAGTATCAATAGTAATACAGTTTTTCATTATTATTATTATTATTATGTTTCGATGATTACTTGAGCGTTAATCGCGTGATGTCGATCCCTCGATTATATCCGGTATTATTAAATTCTATTTAATAGTTGAGAGGAAACAAGAAACACAAAGCGGCTAAAAGTTATATCTGTTATTAGTCGTTTAACTGTACAATACAATAACCATTTTTACATTTCGAATTTGCCGCCTTATATCTATGTTCGCGCCCATATCTATTTTCGCGCCGCTGTGGTGACCGGAAAAAGAAGCTGCTATTGAGGCATTCTGGGATACTGGCGGACCCAACAACACTTCTACTGTGATGGCGACCAATATCGAGCAGATTTTCAGGGATTTTGTAATGAATAAGATTAAAGAAATCGAAGATGAAACTGAAGAAAACAGGTAAAATCCCCGATCTTTTACGTGTGCCTTACAAGATCGCGTTGTATCAGTAACGTTATTTCAGCTGTAGTTTTATTTGTTCTAGCCGGTTAGCCAAACATTAGCGCTAATGAATACAATCTCTAACGTTACTGCACTGCAATAAAACACGGCGTTTAAACATGTTACGATTATGTTGTGACTGCATTTTGTATTTTTATTGCGTTAGCTGTTAGTGTTTGTTGCCATGTGTTAGTTGCTATGCAGAAAATGCTGCAAGTAACGTTACTACAGTACAGTCAGAGAAAGATGGCAATACTATACTTTGACAAATATGCTATGCTGCGCTGCTATATTAGTGCCTTACAGGTGTATTTTGGCAATTACATGTTACTCGAGTGTACGTCAAAGAATACTATGGTATTACCATGGTACGTTTTTCTTGTTGCAAAAAACGCAATAGGTATAATGTAAGAGAGGTAAGCATTTACAAACTCTTAAAGGTTACCATGGTAAACTGAAGTTTTTGACACATGCCAGACACATGATATTAATCACAAAATCATGTTTTAAAGTGAGTAATACAGTGTTTTTTTCATTCAGTGTGACAGATGAGCCACAGTCTGAACCTGTGACGGAGACGAGAAAAGATGGACTTGAGGAAGAAAAAATGAACACACCAACAGGTTAGTCATCAATTCTTCTATTGTCTGTGTTTTCTGACATGTATTCTGTCATTAATAAGTCTTTGTCTTCATGGCAGATAAAGTCACGCATACTGACCTCCAAGACAACCATGATAAAGAGGACACCAGCACTAAACACAGGAAGAGTAAAAAGCACAAAAAACACAAAAGCAAAAAGAAGAAAAAGAAACGCAAAGAAGGAAAAGACAGCAGCTCAGACACCGAGTCCGACAAAGAGACTCGAGAAAGGTGCGATGCAGTTCTTTGTGCTTATGAACGACAAATAATGTTAGTATAACCACAATGAATTGACGCTACTTTGTGTTTTAGAAGTTAGGTTTAAAATTGGTGTCAAAAGTTTATTGGATAAAAAGTCTTTATTCTTAACTTTTGATCATTTATACCATTGGATCTCAGGCACCAGTCGAATGTTAAAAAAATAATCGGGGTCTTTCAAATGAATAAAAAATGAAAGTGATTAATCTCAGTGGGTCAGAATTTAATTTTATTTGGACATTTGTTGTTCACAATGTCTTTCTTTCTAATTTGCTGATTATTTATGTTTAAAGTGGGAAGAAAAAGAAAAGAAAGAAAAAGAAAAAAAGCAAAGATGCAGACAAAGTGAAAAGATCTGGCTCTCGATCCGAAAGCTCTTCAGCATCTGGTTCTGAATCCGAGTCCGAAACGAAACCTTCAAGTGAAAATACAAAGTCCTCTTCAGCAGGTCAGACGTCAAAGTCCGAGCTCAAAGACTCATGTGGTGTTGGTAAGCCTCAGGAGTTGCCTGACATTATTCCCAAGACGGAGAATTCGGTCCACAAAAGCACAGAAAATGAAAGGCCCAAGGAGAAGAAAAGAAGTTCTAGCAGGACATCGAAAAGTAAGGAGAGCTCCAGAGGAAGACGAACCAGATCGAGATCCCCAAAACGACAACGGCGATCAAAGTCAACCTCCCGCTCTAGAAATAGCTCCAAAAAGAGGTCTCATCAACGGAGAGAGAGAAGTAGATCGAGGTCTACGAGACGCAACAGTCGGTCCAGGTCTCGTTCTGTCAGAAGAGGCAAGCGTTCAAGATCCAGGCGAACTAGATCAAGGTCTGTTGTAATCTTAAAGAGGAACAGAAGGTCTACATCAAAATCTAGGTCTCGCTCGCCACGGCGTTCTAGGAGTAAGTCTCGAAGCAGAACGAAACCTTCGAAGTCAAGGTCCGTTTCGAAGTCAAGGTCCGAGTTGAAACCGGAAACTGAATCGGATCCAGTGGACAAAAGTGAAAGTTCTGAAATGCAAACAAATGTGTCTCAAGACACAACTGAGAATAGAAAAAGTCCAACAGTGGCTGTGAACTCTGACACCAAGCCATCTGAAATGGCATCCAACATCTCGAATCCTGGTTTCAACGCAGTTGGCTTTAAAGGATCTTGGCGACCAGTTCCCTTCTTGGCAGAGCCGTCCAAGTCTTCCCAAAAGTGCATTTCACCCGAGGTGCCTTTGGAAGTGACCAATGTATCTGAAGAACCTTCGACGTTCTCAACCGCTGCGCCAAAAGATTCACAGTGTGCTGCCAACCCTGAGACGAAAGAAACCAATCCAAATCCAACTTTAACTTCAGCCGAGACGAGCCCAACCTCGCCATCCAAATCTCCCAGTCACAAAATATCCTCAAGATCCAAAGAGGCTGCGCGATCCGGATCAAAGTCGCCAACGAAAAAGAGAAAATCCAGGTCGTCTTCGCGGAAGTCTCGATCGCCCTCTGAAAGGAAATCGCACAAGTCTAGAACGAGGAGCAAACGCTCGAAATCGAGGTCGCCTAAGAAGAAAAGGTCGAGATCTCGTTCGCACGGCCGTCGGAGGAAATCTCGAACTCCGGACAGAAGCAGACGGTCGAAATCGAGAAAGAGGTCACGCTCGCGTTCGAGGAGGAGATCGCGATCCGGCTCGCGCTGGAGAAGAGGTTTCGGAAGCCGGTCGCTAAACCAGCGGGACCGATGGAAACGGGAACCCAGTCGATCTCCGGTCCTCATTCTCCGTAAGAAGAGATCAGCGTCCAGAACTCGACGCAGCAGCAGCAAGACGCCTCCACGTCTTACGGAACTTGGTATGAAGAAACTTCGTTGTTCTTTTCTTTGCTTTTACACTACAGGTCAAAAGTTTGGAATAATTATGATAGATTTTTAGAAAGATTTCTCTTCTGCTCACCAATCAGTAAAATAAAAAAATTTAATTAAAATTGTGAAATATTATTACTGTCAAAATAACAGTTTTCTATGTGAATAACATGTAATTTATTTCTGTGATACGCAGCTGTATGTTGAAAACAGCTGCCGAGTATTTTTTTGTGGAAACCATCATACATTTTATTTTATTTTTCAGGATTATTTGATGAATATAAAGTTCAAAAGAACAGCATTTATTTGTAATCTTGTTTAATATTATAAATGTCTGTACTGTCACTTTTGATCAATTTAATGCATCCTTGCTGAATAAAAGTATTTATTTCGTAAAAAGGTAATGTGCTGATTTTCAGCTTTTAAAACATTTCTTATTATTTTCAGTGTTGAAAACATATTATTATCAATGTTTTGCTGCTTAGTAAAAGCTGACACAAGTCAAATTTAAAAACAAAACAAAAAATAATAAAATGAACACTTTAACTGCATTAAATTAGCATGCATTGAATTGATAAAAAAGTGACAGTAAATACATTTATAAAATATTTGTATTCCAAATAATAGAAATTGTTGTTGAACTTTCTATTCATCAAAAAATCCTGAAAATATGATTTCTGAAGGATCATGTGACACTGAAGACTGGAGTAATGATGCAGAAAACTCGCAAGAATAAATTACATTTGACTATATATTCACATAGAAAAGAGTTTATTTAAATTGTAATAATATTTCAACATTTTTACTGCATATAAAAGCAGCCTTGGTGAGCAGAAGACACTTCTTTCAAAAACATAAAAAAAAAAAAACTTTCCATAAATTATTCCATCTTTTGCACAGTACTGTATATGGCATTGGTCTTCTCTTAATCTTGTTTTTTTCTTTCTTTCTTTCTTTTCTCAGATAAGGAGCAGCTGCTGGAAATAGCTAAGGCTAATGCTGCGGCTATGTGTGCCAAGGCTGGCGTGCCGATCCCAGAGAGTCTCAGGCCCAGATCTATTCTTCAGATGCCCTTGCAAACCCCAAATCCCACATCCTTGTCTTTACCATTGCCAGTGATGTCAAGCATGACAATGAACGCTGCTATGGCTAGTATGACTGCCGCCACCATGACCGCTGCTTTGTCCAGCATGGGTGCTTTGGCTTCCTTGCCACAGCTGGCCCCGTTACCGACAATCGTCAACAAGCCGCCATCTTCAGCCACACCCAATCTCGCCAGTATTGAAGAAGCCAAAAAGAAAGTAACGAAACAGGCGAACAGCTTCAGCATTAAAGAGCTAACAGAGGTAAGGGTTGTGCATGTTCTCGCACTTTGGTGTTTCTTGATCTGCATTGAATCGACACTTTATTTAATCCTTCAGAGATGCAAGAAGATCGCCGAGAGTAAGGAAGAGATGGCCATCGCAAAACCACACGTGTCAGACGATGAAGAGGATGAAAAGCTATTCGGAGCTTCCCTTAAGGAGAATAAGGGCATCGCGTTCAGTCTCGGTGTAAGTGACTTGACTTGACTTCTTCGTACTTGAGTTTAGGGGTTTGCTTTAATCTTGTTACATCTTTGCATAAGCTGTTTATGTTATAAACATGAATTTTACATTGAATTATGCAGCTTGCTATTTTTATCTATTATATCTGTTTTTTTGTACTGCGAATTATATATGCTGTGATGCCTAAATTAACATGTAGCATTTAAAACCATTTAATTTCACCAAATATTCACAATAAAAAAAAAACACAAAAAATTGCATTTGCATTTTGTTTGTTTTGTCTTTTATTTATTTAGACAAAATGGTATAGAATTGTAATATATTTCTGTAGACATGAATTTTGTCAAATTATGCAGCTTGTTTGGGGTTGGGCTCTTTTTATGTCTATTATTATTTTAGTTGGTAATTTTTTGTTTTATTTTGTTTTATTTTTATTTATTTAGACAATGTATAGAATTTGAATGGTTCAGATTAAACATGAATTTTATCTCTGATTTTTAAAAATGTATCGTTATTGGTCGATATTGGATATTTAATTGTGCTTGCGTTTATAATTCCTTTGCCATCATCTGATGCTCTTTCAAAGTAAATCTTTAAAAACTCTTATAACACCAGCAGATTATAAAAATTATATTTTTGCACACTGTATATTATAATGCTGTGATGCCTGAATTCAGTTGTAGTGATTTAGTTTTTGTTTTATCAGTATTGGTTGATATTGGACATTTGATTGTGTATGCTGTTTTATATATATATATATATATATATTAGTGCTGTCAAACGATTAATTGCATCCAAAATAAACGTTTTTGTTTATATAATATATGAGTGTGTACTGTTTATTTTTATTATTTATATATAACGATTAATCATTTGACAGCACTAATAAATATATATATATATATATATACACACAAATTCTTTTTGCTAATCTAAGTTGATCTAATATTTTAAAAACACTGTTAAATGTCTTGGATTAAAATGATTAAATTGTTTAATTTAAAACCATATTGGCCAGAATTGTAATATTGCTGTGTCCCTACTTTGTTTCCCATATGGCCTCTTTTCCTTCAGAACTCCTCCATAAAGCCGGCCGTCCGAACCGAAGTGGTCTTTGCTAAGGAGTTCCCGGTGTCCTCCGGCTCCCAGCACAGGAAGAAGGAGGCTGATGGAGCGTATGGAGAATGGGTGCCGGTCGAAAAGAAAATAGAAAAGCCATCTGCATCGAGTTCTTCTGGGACTGAGGAAACCAGCAAGGACAATGATAGCGTCTTTCCTGAAGCACCTTCTCAGGTAAGTGTTCAGCTTCTGAAATGCATCAGATTGGTCTCAACTAAGCATTTTGTTCAGCTTGGCCAAGCTCTTGTCTCTGGTTTCTAGCCTGTGGACATCACTTTGGCCGTCAGTGAGAGAGCGGTCGCACAGAAGAGACTGGCGGAAAACCCTTTCGACATCAGTGCCATGTGTATGCTGAATCGGGCTCAGGAGCAAGTACGTTTCGGCTCTAGGACACTGGGTTTGAGAAGCTTATATGTTGAATTTTATTCTACTACTGGGCAGAAAAATATAAAAAAATAAAGGCTTTTTCAAAATATTCGTAAATATAATATTTAAATCATATAAAATGTAAATGTTAGATGAAAACCTTATATTAAATATTAGAAATGTTGCCTTGACTAAACGAAATATGATTGTTGAAGTACTATATTTACATTTACACTTATCCAAAGCGGCTTATAAAAATTAGTAAAACTGAAATCTAAATAAAGATATATAGAAATGTAAAAAAAAAAAACTAAAACTAAACTAAATGACTAAAACTTAACCTAAAATTAAAATGAAACTATAAAAATAAAGGCTTTTTCAAAATATTCATAAATATAATATTAGATGAAAACCTTAAGTTAAATATTAGAAATGTTGCCTTGATTAAACTAAATATGATTGTTGAAGTACTATATTTACATTTACACTTATTCAAAGCAGTTTATAAAAAATACTAAAACTGAAATCTAAATAAATGTATATAGAAATGTAAAAAAAATAAATAAAACTAAACTAAATGACTAAAACTAAACCTAAAATTAAAATGAAAACTGAAAATATAAAAATAAAGGCATTCAAAAATATTCATGAATATCATAATAGAGTTTAAATAATATTAAACAAATATTAGATGAACTAAATAAGTGTTGACATACTAAAATGAAATAAACAAAGCCATATAGAAATATATATAAAAAAAGAATAAACAAATAGCAAAAGCACATAACAAAATGACTAAAACATAGGAAAATGGAAAATATAAAACTTAAACCTCATTTAAAAAGTATTAATAAATACTGTAAAAGTATATGAATAATGCTAAAATAACACTGGAGTGCAGTGCCCTCAGCACCATTAAGCACATTTTCAAAGACTTCCATCACAATCAGCGCAGAAAATGTGAACTGCACAAATTCAGCCAAGGTTTGAGACTTTGTTTCCATATTTTGTGGTTTTATATTTGAACAGTTCATTTGCAAAAGACGATAAACAGCACTTTAAAAAAAAAAAAAAAACGAGCTGATTGCCGTGCATTATTCTGTACATATAGCGCGATCTGAACCCTAAACACGTTTTGTCAAAAAAGCCGGTTTTGTTCACTTTCAAGGCATCGCGAGTTCACGTTTTACTGCAGAAGCCGACAAGCGCCCTTGTTTTTGAACAAAAGCCGATAAGTCCATTTCAGCGAATGTAGGGGAAGGGGTATAAAATAGAATTGGGATTGGGCCTAAAAGTGATCAAGGATGGATCATTTCGACGAACTTGATGAACCTGTGATATCATCTTCAGGGCGAAAAAGGAAAATAAAAGCTGAAACGTTTTTTTGCTATAAAACAAACTTTTAATATGTAAAAAAAAAACATGCTTTCAATGAACTTTCATTTTGTAAATTACCTGTATTTAAGTTATTAATACTTAATCAAAACAACCCAACTGCAGTTTGATTGATATTACTTGGAATGCGCAATGAAAAAATGGAGTTATCGGTTTTTGCAAATGAACTCTTCATTTATTAATTGTGGTTCACAGGTCGATGCATGGGCCCAGTCCAACACGATCCCCGGCCTCTTCACAGGCTCCACCGACGCTCAAGTGCTCTCGTCCGATGAGCTCTCTAACAGCGGCCCGCAGGCCTGGATTAAGAAGGTACAGCCATTAATCGACGGCACCACTCGTACTATGATGTTGGACATATATTGTGCTTGACGGTTTGTGTTTTGCATCATATTTGTGTGTTAAATTCCCAAGAATCAAAGTAGACATCATTTCCTCGTGCAAGTTGGCATAGTACAGTCAGACCCTTTTGACTTATTGTGCTTAATTGAGATTTACACTCTTCTGACATGCGCTCGCGTCACACTTGAAGGGTAAAACAGATCCTGAAACGCCCATCATTCTCTCTTATAAAGACATATACATAAGAACTGTCATCTGTGATTGCTTTGCCAATTGGTGTACCCATCCGAGTCGTTGATCGCACAATGATTGTCCGATTTTCATAAAATAAGCATTGATTTTCAACTGAAGGGTATCCTTGGAAACAGTCTTGCCACTACTGACGTCAGCTGAAAGAAAGAGAAACGGCAAATAAACGAGCAAATATTTGACCTGATCGCCCTGTTTTGAGTCTCTCTGATGAAACCGTTAGGCGCGGTAACGGTTGAACAGGTACACCACTTGTGCACGGTCATGCAGATGTTTTATATCTGAAATTCTGTCGTGGCAGATGCAATGATGGATGGGCAACGCAACTCACTGTACTCCTCTAAAAGTGTCTTTTGAGAGAGGGGAGGAAGGAAGAGGATGTCTCTCTGCTCCCTCCTCTGATTGACCAATGAGGAGAGACATACGCATCAGGATCTGAAATCTGATTGGATGAGCCAGTGTATGCACACCTGTGACCACACGTTTACAGTTAGATTAATGATATGTATTAATCTTGTACACTATTGTTTAAAAATATGGGGTCAGTAAGATTTTTAGTTTTTGAAAGAAGTGTCTTCTGCTCACCGAGGCTGCATTTATTTGATCAAAAATACAGTAAAAATTGTGAAATATTATTTAAATTTCAAATAGCTGTTTTTTTATGTGAATCTATAGTAAAATATAATTTATTTCTGTGATCAAAGCTGTATTTTCAGCATCATGACTCCAGTCTTCAGTGTCACATGATCTTCAGAAATCATTCTAATATGCTGATTTGCTGCTCAAGAAACATTTATTATTATTATCAATGTTGAAAACATTTATGATACATTTTTTTTTACATTTTATTCTTTGATGAATAGAAAGTTGAAAAGAGCATCATTTATTTGAAAAGTTTGTTGTTTGTAAAATTTCTAAAATTTAAATAAAAATAAAGTTATATAGAAATATTAAAAAACAAGTAGCAAAATTACTCAAATTTAACAAATATTATAATGAAAACCAAAAATATAAAAATAAAAGGTCATTCAAAATATTCATAAATGCTATAATAAGATTTAAATAATATAAAATATAAATATTTAATTTTTTTTAGAAATATTGCCTTGACAAAAATTTTCTAAAACTGAAATAGAATAAAGATATATGGAAATATTTAAAAATGAATGAAAATGACAAAAGCAGATAACAAAATTACTAAATATATAAAAATAAAGGCTCATTCAAAATATACATAAGTACTATAATAGTATCTAAATAATGTAAAACGAATATTAAATGAACTAAATAAGTGTTGACATACTAAAGGTACTTAAACTGAAATAAAAATAAAGCTATATTGAAATATACAAAAGAAATAATAAAAATTAATATATATTAATTAAAAATTACTAAAACTTTAAATGAAAATAGAAAATATTTGTAACATTCTAAATGTCTTTACTGTCAACTGTGATCAATTTAAAGCATCCTTGCTTAATAAAAGTAATAGTTACTGACCCCAAATATTGAACAGCAGTGTAGTTATTCATTGAAAATAAGTGTTTTATCGTATAGATGTTCCTGTCATATTATTAAAGCAATAAATCACTTGAAGTTGTTTTGTTATAGTTATTCTTAGACACTTCTAAAAACCCGTAACTATAGTAAAATCACTGCCTTGATGTGTTAAACGTATTAAATGTGCACAAAACACGACCCTTTTAATTTAGCAGAGAGACGTATTGTCCTGAAGGCTTTGGATGCTGACCGCTGTGTAACGCAGACCTTTAAGACCGTTTTTATTTAGACTCAGGAGGCTAAATAAACTCTAGCAAAATAGCATGGTCTCTATACAGAGACGCCAAACGTTCACACAACCAAACACAGCTCAGGCAGTCTTACGGAAATGGCCAACTTTGCCTAGATACGACTGGGATATGTTTGGAGCTCACTCTTGACTTGAGAGCGGGATCCAAACTGTTCAAATGACACCGAAGGCTGCATTTGATTCCCGGTTTTTAGTCTAAATGTGATTGGCGCGTCAAAAGGGCCTGGTCATGCACTAACTGCAGTCAAAAGAATGTGTGGGATTTGGCATCCAGTGGGTGCGAGGTTCAAGCTCATTGCTCGGGATGGTGGGTTTGGGACACGGATGGACGAGGGGTGGGGGCTCACAGTTTGACCTGTGAACTCTCACCCCTCTGTATGGAAACTTGTTGCAGGGTCAGTCCTTGTAGCTGCCTCTTTGCCATGGTCAGAGTCAGGCCCCTTCTATTCACGTCAGATGCTCGGCCGATGATGGGGGCCTAGGTACGTACGTCCTCCAGCACCCTTCCTTCTATTCATGTGGATTTGTGTGTGAACTGATGCATTTCTGCCTTGTCCTCCTGTTTGTTTGCACTGAACCGACTCCGAGCCTGAGATCTGTTCAGGACAGTGTTCATGCTTCGCCTGCTGAAGGCTCGCACCTTATTACTCATGTGTTATGGAAAATATACACTGCCGGTCAAAAGATCGGAATTACGTTGAATGTTTTTGAAAGAAGCCTCTTTTTCTCATCAAGACTGTGTTTATTTGATTGAAAATGGTGAAATATGATTACTGTTTCAAATAGCTGTTTGAATATATAGAAATGTAATTTGTTTCTGTGATCAAAGCTGTATTTTCAGCATCATTACTCCAGTCTTCAGTGTCACATGATGCCTGCTGAAGGCTCGCACCTTATTACTCATGTGTTATGGAAAATATACACTGCCGGTCAAAAGATCGGAATTACGTTGGATGTTTTTGAAAGAAGCCTCTTCTGCTCATCAAGGCTGTGTTTATTTGATTGAAAATGGTGAAATATGATTACTGTTTCAAATAGCTGTTTGAATATATAGAAATGTAATTTGTTTCTGTGATCAAAGCTGTATTTTCAGCATCATTACTCCAGTCTTCAGTGTCACATGATCTTCAGAAATCATAATAATATTTGCTGCTCGCGAGACATTTCTGATTATAAGCGATGTTAAAAAACAGAATATTTTTGTGGAAATCGTGATGCGTTTTATTTTTCAGGATTCTTTGATTAATAGAACGTTCAAAAGAACAGCATTTATTTGAAATGGAACTCTTTTACTGTCACTTTTGATCAGTTTAATGCATCCCTGCTGAATAAAAGTAATTTAAAAAAAAATCTGTTTCCACATAAATATTAAGCAGCAAAAACGTTTTTAACAATGATAATCAGAAATGTTTCTCGAGCAGCAAATATTAGAATGATTTCTGAAGATCATGTGACGCTTAAGACTGGAGTAATGATGCTGAAAATACAGCTGCGCATCACAGAAATAAATTACAGTTTAACATACATTCACACAGAAAGCAGTTCTTCTATCTTCACAAGCCTCCAGAACATCTCACATCTTCTGAGGAGCCTTTATTTCTTCAGCTCTCAATCACTGCATTATATGTTTGGATCATTGCAATCTCATCTTACTGAGACAGATTACTGGAGATATAGAGCGATGACTGATATTTACATCATTTTATGTCAGTATCTGCTGTGCAAAGATAAAGATCTCATTTATTTACAGTACAAGCATCAGAATTACATCATATAAATATCAGCATCTGCACCAAATTGCGTATATGTGACCCTGGAGCACAAAAGCAGTGTTAAGTCGCTGGGGTATATTTGTAGCAATAGCCAACAATACATTGTATGGGTCAAAATTATACATTTTTCTTTTATGCCAAAAATCATTAGGATATTAAGTAAAGATCATGTTCCATAAAGATATTTTGTAAATTTCCTACCATAAATATATAAAAACTTAATTTTTGATTAGTAATATGCATTGCTAAGAACTTAATTTGGACAACTTTAAAGATGATTTTCTCAATATTTAGATTTTTTTGCACCCTCAGATTCCAGATTTTCAAATAGTTGTATCTCGACCAAATATTGTCCTATCCTAACAAACCATACATCAATGGAAAGCGTATTTATTCAGCTTTCATATGATGCATAAATCGCAATTTCAGAAAATGGACCCTTATGACTGGTTTTGTGCTCAGTTTGAGTCTCAGAATAAAATTGAGCTGTTTTTCCTCCATATTCTCACTATATCAGATTATATGAGCCATAAACGCCTGATGGATCAAACAAAAACAAGCAAACAACACTTGTCTCTTTAGACTTTTAGATTTGCCTAAAGGTTCAATAAACTGTTCCATTTAAAAAAAATGTGGGTTCACAATCCTAACCCTACCCAAGTCTCCACTCCAGCGGGTTTATGGGAATTAGGATATGATGTTTATTGTGCAGGGAAGCATCCGGTGTCTGCTCTGATGGAGATGTGCAATAAGAAGAAGTGGCCACAGCCTGAGTTTGTGATGGTGCACCACAGCGGACCAGACCACCGCAAGAACTTCCTCTTCAAGGTTAGCGATGAGTTCTAGAGTGAATATTTTAAATAATCACTCTAAATTAAAAATGATGTAAAACACACTAAAATAAAACCAGTAGTTTCAAATGAATTGTGAATGTAGACATTGGAATATTATAATTGAAACTACAGCAGCACAATATTTCGTTTTTCTGCCATATGGAAAAACGACAATAATGTTCACTATATGACTTGAATATTTGGAAATAATTAATCATTCTAGAGTGGTTATGGTGATTTTGTAGGGGAGTGCATTTACATAGAAAATAAGTAAAAATGGCTTTTTACTCTAAATATTTTTTTGAGTGTGAATCCTCCATTTAGGGCTAAACAATTTGAGCTTTCACACAATAAAACAATAAAATGAGTTTAAAATCTGAGAAATCATAGGTGACATTTCCATTAGTTCTCATTGTGTTATAACCCCATATTTCAATATGATTTTTATTGTTAAATGTATTAAAATAATTGTATTAAATTATGTATTATTATTATTATTCTATACATTTTATATGAAATAAAATAATTATTCAATACTATTTTTGAATAAATAAAATGACTATTATTAAAGTAAAAAATCATATGCTTAATATTTGTTCATCTCTCAGTCATCATTGTATTACATTTTTAATATTTATTAAAAATAAATAATTAGTAAAATAATACATGATCTTAAAATGAGAAAAAAAAACCCCCACTACTATACAGTGTTATTTTAGTATTATTTATGTACTATTATAATATTTATTATTATTATTTTATTCTTTTCTGCGAAAAACCACAGGGAGCACTTAAAGCTTATCTTTTATTGACTGCAGCTGCTTTATAAATGCTTCCCATTACAGGTTTGGCACATGCTTACTGACTTGAATACATCATGCATCCCTTAATTGAAAGTATATAAGACTGATCTTCATTTTGTGATCTGTTAATGCTAAAGAATTGGTTTTGACGTTATGGATTTGGGGCTGAATGCACAGATGTGTTTGCTGTCAGTCAGATGTGTGTGTGTTTATCAGGTGGTGGTGAACGGATGTGATTATCAGCCTCAGACAGCCAGTCCCAATAAGAAGCATGCGAAGGCGATGGCAGCGACGGTGGCTCTGCAGGCGATGGGAGAAGTGGCTGGAGACGGCGTTTATACGGGCCCCGTCTTCACCGCAGCCACCAGCACATGACGCGCTCCGTTCATTTCACTTCTCATGTTTCCGTTAAAGCAATATCATCTCGATAAGGCATATCTATTAGTACTTTTGTATTTTCTTCAACCACGTCCCCCTTGATTCAGTAAAGCGATGGCCTTTGCACGACAGTGAAACCAGAAAGCATGCGCACACTTCGTATTTGATTAGGTTTGAACCGTGAATTGATGCATTTGACTGAACGCCATCATTGTTTTAAACTTGTAAATGTTTCATGCATGCTGTAAAATAATTTTTCTTTGCTTTAAATTTTTACCAGCCCCAGTTACGTCTTTTATTTCTGAAGGCTTGTGTTCTGTTGCTGGCAGAGAACATGTTTTTGTGATGAAACAGAATAAATGGAAAATCTTGTCACTGGAAAATTATGCTCTTTATTGTGTCTGGTCAGCTTCACATGTACCTTTTAGAAAAATTACATCAGTTACGAGGACATTTGCATTTGCTTTCACTTCACGAGAAGGTTAAGTAGCTTTGTGCAAAATATGTAAAACTCATTTTAGGTCATCAGTTTCAGTGTTAGATTCAAACAAACTGCGAAGAAAAAAAAATGCATGTTCTTAATTTTAAATTTGAGCAGTTTAGCAAAAATTTAGTTTATAATCAGGGTTCCACAAATAAGGCCTTAAATTAGAGCAGAAAGACTTAAATTCATAAAGTATAACGGCATTAAATGTTGCATGGGCTGCAAAAAAAAATGTATATCTTCCTCTGTATTTTTGTTTTCCAATAGAAATATCTAAACATTCTTGAATCAAGATAGTTTACTTGCGATGCAAATGTAAAATGACGACTTGAAAATTGGAACAAAATTGAGTTTATGCTTAAAACGGGGGTAAATGTCAATGGGGAATGAAAACTTGTTTTTCCTAGATTTTTGAGCCCGTTGTCAGATTTGTTCTTGTAATCATAAACTTCATTTTCTGTCAAAAAAAAAAAATCCCTTCAAAGAATTTTACATAACATATATATATAAAAGCTTCACATTAGTAGATCTACACAGGCTTTGATTTTCCTGAGCCCTATTTTGCGTTATGCTTTAATGATCAGGTACACAAAAATACTCTTAAGAACACAGAAAAACGAACAGCACCATTTACAGCTATAGAAATGAATAGCACCATATTTAAAGGTTCAAGAGGTTTATATAAAACAAATTACAAACTGTCCCCATTTCAGTGTTTTTCAGAGAAAACATGAGCTTAGTTATTAAAATGACAGAGCTCTTTCTGAAGAAAAAAAAAAAAAACCTGTTCAACTTTTTCTCAAGTTTTAAAACTATATGAATAGATGAAGATATAGTATATTTATAGGATATATGTGGCCCTGGAGCACAAAAGCAGTCTTAAGTCGCTGGGGTATATTTGTAGCAATAGCCAACAATACATTGTATGGGTCAAAATTATTGATTTTTCTTTTATGCCAAAAATCATTAGGACATTAAGTAAAGATAATGTTCCATGAAGTTAGTCACATATAGGTTTTTAAGCTATCAAGCTAAAGCATCAAATAGTATTACGTACTGTAAATAAACAGCAGTGCTCTACAGATAAGACAAAAGTATATATAAAAATACATAATATCTTGTTGAACTACTTGTAGATTTTCACAGCTCACAAAATCAGCTGTTTGCCTGGAAATGTCTGAAACTTGAATCCTTTCAATGGTTTTCTCTCGACGACTCAGATTCTTCCAAATACCAGCAATAAACCCAGAACGACAGCAGTAACGAGCAGAACCCCGCTGATGAGACCGATGCGGATCCAGGGAACCTCATCCCACAAGAGCTCCAGAGGTTGACCTGAGACAGAGGAACGTCTCACATTAAACACACGGCACTCAAACTGAGGAAGACGTTCAGGCTAAAGCTTCATCTCAAGCTGTACATCAGACTGAGCTGCTGCTGTGTGCAGTTTAGAGAGTTTGTGGCCTTTGATCTTTTGAAAGACAGAACTCAGAAAAAGCATTTAATCACATTTTACACCACACATGCACAGACACACACACACACTTGCACACACACACACACACACAC
>NW_015639247.1:1461195-1461591 GCF_001515625.1 Sinocyclocheilus rhinocerous
CACACAAACACACACCACACACTCACACACACACACACACACCGCGCACACACCACACCACACACACTCACACACACACACCGCGCACACGCGCACACACACACACACACACAAACACACACACCGCACACACACACACACACACACACACAACTTTAATGGTCTGTTCTTCATACTAAATGATCATATACTTCAGACATGGAATGTGGTGTTCAGTTTGCATGGACTACCTCAAAAACTACATTTATAATTTATACATAACTCCTTAAAATGCATAAATGTGTTTTGAGTGTTTATTATTATTATTATAGTAAAACAGAAACAAACTCAATTCTTACCAGAATCAGTGTCTGTCTCAGTGACTGACAGCGTATCTGTCATCACAAGAAATAGGGT
>NW_015639247.1:1461837-1463878 GCF_001515625.1 Sinocyclocheilus rhinocerous
AATTTAAAATATTAAGAAAAACTTTAATAACATCCCAGGGATATGCAAATAACATTTATAAATGACTCTCTGAATGCATAAATGTGTCTCAGTGTTTATTTCTATTACTACTACAGTCAAACAGAAATAAACTCAGTTCTGACCAGAATCCATGCCTGTGTCTGGAATTGATAAATCTGTTGTCACTAAAATTAGATTAGAAAATAGAAACTCAGAATAAAATGAATAAAACTGAGAAATAATAATACAGTAAATAGCACACAATAATAATAATAATACAAAAAATAATAACACATACATATACTAACCAGAATCGATGCCTGTCTCAGGGACTGATATATCCGTCATCACTAGAAGTAGAGTAAAAAAAAAGAATCTGAGACTAAAATAAATAAAACTGCTAAATAATAATATATAATAAAATGAAATATTGAAATAATACCCAGATAACACACACATGCATATACTTACCAGAATCAGTGCCTGCCTCAGTGACTGACATATCTATCGCTAGAAGTAGAGTTGAAAGAGAAAAACACATACTAAAATTAATAAAACTGCTAAATAATAATATATAATAATAATACATTAATAAATTAAACTATTTTTAAAAAATCACGACAAAATTACTAAAAGTTTACCTAAAATTTAAATGGAAAAAAAGCATTCAAAATATGAATAAAAGCTTTAATAACATCCCAGTGATACTTATATAACATTTACAAACTACATTTATAAATGACTCTCTGAATGCATAAATGTGTCTCAGTGTTTATTATTATTTCTACTAAAGTCAAACAGAAATAAACTCAGTTCTGACCAGAATCGGTGGCTGTCTCTGTGACTGATGTATCTGTCGTCACTAGAAGAAGAGTTGAAAGAGAAAAATTAATAAAACTACTAAATAATATGTATAATAATAAATGGAATATAGATACAATACCTAGATAACACACACATGCACAGAGGCGGACAGTAGTGAAGTAACTATACTCTGCTTTAAAGTACTTTTCAAGTGTCTGTACTTTATCAGTGTTTTTCTTTAGAAAGCTTTACTTCACAACATTCCAAAGCATAATATTGTACTTTTTACTGCGCTACGGTTCATATTAAATATCATTTAATACTTAATTACATTAGAAATCTATTACTTTCTTACTTTTACTCAAGTAAAAGTAATTCAAAGATTTACTTGAGTTCAAGAAAGAACTAAATTTTTAATGTTCTTAAGTATTAAAGGTAAAACAAACAACAACTTTTATTTATGAAATGTAGTGCAGTAAAAATGATGGCATTTTGCTTTGGAATGTAGTGAAGTAAAGTTTTCCAAAGAAAAACACTGATAAACTACAGGTACTTTTTCAGTTTACTTGAGTAATGTAAAAATACTTCACCTCTGCGTGACATGCATATACTCACCAGAATGAGTGTCTGTCTCAGTGACTGACGCGTCTGTCGTCACTAGAAATACAGCTGACAGAGAAACACAGATACAACCGAGAGTGTGTGTGTGTGTGTGTGTGTGTGTGTGTGTGTCAGTAGTACAGTACCTCCATCTCTCTCAGCATATGTCAGTGTTGGCACAGAGCTGCTGCTTTCAGTCTGAGCCCAAACCGGCACACTACTGCTCGTGTGAGTATGAGAGAGAGACGCTGTGCTGCTCCACACCTCTGAAGACACAGCTGACAATATGAGAGAGAGAGAGAGAGAGAGAGAAAGAGAGAGAGAGAGAGAGAAAGAGAGCAAGAGAGAAAGAGAGGGAGAGAGAAGGAAGACATGACGACGTTTGGTATGAAAGGAAGCAGAGAGGATGTAAAGATTATGGAAGATTGAGGACAGAAAAAAAGGTAAAGGGAAAAACATGAAGCGGCAGAGTAAGCAAGGAAAAGGAAGGCAGGGGAAAGGCAGGGGAAGACAGAGGGAAAAGGTCTATGGAGACTCATTGAGACAAGCCTTGACTTTGGCAAATGCAGCCACGCAGATGGAGAGAATAAATATTGGACAGGGATCTCACATCACTTACAGAGAGAAGTGGGGGGGG
>NW_015639247.1:1463940-1488778 GCF_001515625.1 Sinocyclocheilus rhinocerous
TTATTTGTGACCCTGGAGCACAAAACCAGTCATAAGTAACACTATATATTTGTAGCAATACACAATAATACATTGTATGGGTAAAAATTATCCATTTTTCTTTTATGCCAAAAATCATTAGGATATTAAGTAAAGATCATGTTCCATGAAGATATTTTGTAAATTTCCTACCGTAAATACATCAAAAAAATCAAACATTTTTGATTAGTAATATGCATTGCTAAGAACTTCATTTGTATATATATATATATATATAATTATTATTATTATTTATATAAATTATATATTATTTATATAAAACTTCAGTTACACTAAAGAGAATTGTTGTAAAAATGAGAACAAAAAATATAAATGACTCTCTGAATGCATAAATCTGTCTCATTGTTTATTAGTCAAACAGAAACAAAATTCTTACCAGAATTGGCGCCTGTCTCCGTGACTGACATATCCGTCACTAGAAGTGGAGCTGAATGAGAGAAACAGAATAAAGTTACTAAAACCAATAAATAATAATATGTAATACATACTACAAATATAATATTATACATAATACAATATTTGAATTGTGAAGTATTTATATATTGCATTTGTTGTACTGTCTTATGCTGTTTTATGCATAACAGCTGTATCACTGTTTAATTTTTTGTATAAAAATGATGTATTACAGTAATGAGATCTGCTGTAAAAATTACAAAAATATATAAATATATTAAAAAATATATAAGAAATGACAAATGTAAACAATTGTAACTTGTGAATTTAATGAGCATTTAGAGGGAAATAATGTAATATATACATAATGTAAAAAGAGACAGTTCATCCTGCTCAACTGGCATATCAGAATTATTGTCTAATAAAAATAATAAAAAACAATGCCAAAGTTCTAATTTTCATTACTGTTAAACAAAATAAATTTAAATTATTTAATATGTACATATCATATTTGTTGTACTGCCCTTATGTTATATTTATTGAAAAAAAAAACATTGTTTTACTGCCATTTTTACTGTAATATGGTATAAAAATATATTATAGTAATAATATTATAAAAATGAGATATAATTGAGACATATATAATTATTTTAAATAATTCTATACTTTCTACACTGACTTGTGAATGGAATTAGAATTCAGAGGGAAACACACTTTTGTTTGTTTGTTTGTTTTAAGCGACCCATCTTATTCTACACAACAACTGGCTCGACCAATAGCGTGAGTTGGGGGCGTGGCTATCAATTTTCGACCAATGGCTGACGAGCAGCGGAGAGCGTTTTGGCCGTAGAAATTACGTATTTTATCTTTAAATATCTTGCCTGCAATAGCAAAGCCAACATAAATGACATACTTCAGACATAAATATTTTTAATTTCAAGAGACTCATCAAAACAGATCAATAATAATAATAATAAATAAAATAAATTGTTAAACGATTAATCGCGATTAATCCAAAATAAACGTTTTTGTTTACATTATATATATGTGTGTACTTTGTATATTTATTATGTAGACCTATGTATAAATATACACACATACAGTAGGCTATATATTTTGAAAATATGTACATGTATTTACACATATGTATATATTTATATTCATACAATTTATATTATATATAAATATAACTCTTTAATATAAAACAAAATTTTTCTGAAACATATACATGCATGTGTGTGTATTTATATATACATAATAAATATACACAGTACACACACACACACACACATATATTATGTACACTAAAGCTTTTATTTTGGATGCGATTAATCACGATTAAGACTGAAGACGTTCCGTAACGTTACCCCGGACCGTGAGCGTGTGTGTCTCCGGGAATCCGCTCCGCGGCGCCTCGTAGTCGGTGCTCTTGTAACGGCACTGATAAACGCCCCGGTCGACAACACTGACTGACGGGATGCTCAGCGAGAAGAGACCGCGACTGATGTCGTGTTTGGCCGGTAACCTCAGGACACTGTAATCAATACTGACGTCCATCTTTCCAGAGCTCAAGCGCAGGATTTCTCTCTCATCCTTCAGCCACTGGATGTAAATGTCTTCCCATGGTTTGTTTTTAGGGATATTTCCAAAGCACTCCAAAGTGATATCCTCGCCTTCAAACACTTCAACATGATCGGTGAGATCCGCTGGTGCTGCAGAAACACGAGACAGAGTTTTATATTACACTTTTTTTTTTACCTGTTGAAGCTTTTTCTACAGGAAGACTGATATTATGACGACATCAAGACGTTTTCTTTAAAAATAAAGGTTCCAAAACAGGTTCTGATTTCAAAAGAGTAACTTTGGTGAAATTTTTGTATTTCTTAACAAATGAGTCACGTTTACTATTTTTTTCCCAGAACATTTTATTTTATATTTTTA
Source organism: Sinocyclocheilus rhinocerous (assembly GCF_001515625.1). Taxonomy (NCBI): domain Eukaryota; kingdom Metazoa; phylum Chordata; class Actinopteri; order Cypriniformes; family Cyprinidae; genus Sinocyclocheilus; species Sinocyclocheilus rhinocerous. The sequence goes on from NW_015639247.1 coordinate 1,466,314, forward strand.
TATTAAATCTATTTTTATACTAAACAGCAGTTCACAAACAATTACTGTACAATTTACTATTTATTATTAATTTAAATTTACTTTATTTTATTATTTTATTTTAACCAAACAGCTGTACAATTAAAATTATTCATTACAAGTTCTTTACTGCAAATTTATTGAGGGACCTATATTTTTAAGAATTTCATTTTTGGGGTCATTCTCAGGAAACTGTGCCATTTGTGTCCCCACAGATTTCTACTGATGTAACTAACAGGATCCTGAACTTAGACACATTTATTAATAAACTGAAGTCTACTGGTGTGTAACGAAACAAGAAAACATGAGAATATTAAAAATATCTATAGTTTACAGAAAAAAAGTCAATTCTGAAATAATATAGTTATTTTAGTATCATTTAAATAATATTATATATTTTTTAATATTTTGAATTAGTTTTTATTTTTAGTTACATTTAAATAAAAATATATTTGGTTACATTTATAGTAATTTTGTTGTGTTTTTGTCAATTTTGTTAGTTTTCTCCATATAGTTTTTATTTCAGGTTTAGTTTTAGTTATTTTAGTACATCAAGTTAAATGAGAAATGTAGTTTTGGCAACTAAATGATTTTTTTTTATTTTTATATTTTATTTATATTTTAAACATTTATTTTATTTCTAGTTCTTTTTTTTTTTAGTCTATTTAAAAAAATAACAATTTATCTAAAAATAATTATTTTTTAGTTTGGTTAACTATAATAACCCTAGTGTAGGGTTAAACATATGACTAGTAACGATAAATAGTTATTGATATGACTGGTTGGAACCACAGGTATTGTAATAGTAAGAATCGGCCAATGAAAACATATTTGTTAACCACTGATCTATAATAATGATGGTTCCTCAGTGTCTATGGCAGTTATATTTTAAGCCTGACAGTTCAGAAGCACCTTTTTACAAATTAAACAATGACAAATAATTAAGGCACTGTTTCCTGAGATGTCTTTTTTTTTATAGTGTATACATTTATAACTACTATTTGTCAGCTAGCATTACTGTACTTACTGGACACTTGTAGTAGCACAGAGCAAATGGGTTTTGTTCCCTCCCAGAGACATTCGTATATCTCTCCATCGTTCAGCATCACGTCTGACAGAATGAGGGAAAAGTCCTCAGACTCTGCTGGATCGCTGAGGAAGTTCACCCGGTCTTCGAACCCTCTCCCGACCGTGACAACGTCTCCTCGCAGAGAGATCACGTCTTTGCCCATCGCCTCCCAGTGAACATGCAGCTCCTCCACAGGGAACCCTGAACCATCGCAGGGCAAGATCACGCTTTCTCCAACATACGCCTGGACCTCCGACGTCTGAAGGTAGAAACCTAGACAGACTGCAGGAGGAAATGCATGAATTCCTCAAACCAGAGCTTTTACAAGGAACATTTGCTTTCCAAAATGTAGGTGAGTTTGTTTCTTCATCAGGTTTGGAGAAATGTAGCATTGCATCAGTGTCTCAGCAATGGATGCTCTGCAGTGAATGGGTGCCGTCAGAATGAGAGTCCAAACAGCTGATAAAAACATCACAATAATCCACAAGTAATCCACAGCACTCCAGTCCATCCGTTAACATCTGGAGAAGACAAAAGCTGAAACAAATCCAGCATTAAGACATTTTTTTATAACTAGAATACGAGTCCATAATCCATAATAACGCTTCCTCCAGTGAAAATGTGCATCTCCTGTTGTCTCTCACATCAAAATCCAGCCACATATTAGTTTAGAGCTGTTTAAACGCTGCTTGATCTGTGCAGATTTCTCTCCTGATTCAACAGCTCTAAACACATATGTGGCTGGATTTTGATGTGAGAGACAACTGGAGATTGGCATGAGAAAGCATTATTATGGATTATGGACTCATAATTTAGTTAAAAACATCTTATTTGTTTCAGCTTTTAACATCTCCAGATGTTAACTGATGGACTGGAGTGCTGTGGATTACTTGTGGATTATTGTGATGTTTTTATCAGCTGTTTGGACTCTCATTCTGACGGCACCCATTCACTGCAGAGCATCCATTGCTGAGACACTGATGCAATGCTACATTTCTCCAAATCTGATGAAGAAACAAACTCATCTACATTTCGGATGGCCTGACAGTGAGTAAATTTGACACATTTTCATTTTTGCGTGAACTATTCCTTTAATATCAGCAAATACACTAAACAGAAGAAATTCATTACTTACCCTTGAGGGCTATAATAAAAAAGAAAGTAGTCCCAAGAATATGCATTTCCTCTCAGAAAACCTATTAAATAATGAAAAAAGAAAAACTATTATTTGAAACCTAATACATGCTGTACTTCTAAACAATATGAATGATCAGGTATATTGTTGAGGTGGAGCACGTGGTGAGCGGATCATACGCCGCCGTGACTCCCACAAACGCTTCGAAAGCTTTATTTAATCGTGCTGACGTGTGTCACCCTGAGCCTGAAACCAGAGCCACACACAACACTCCAGACACCGCAGCTGAATTATCTCATGCAGCGCGGCCTGCGGTTAACTAGCTTCTTAGTTATAACAAAATATTTGTTTTACTTTTTTTTATTTTTTTTTATTATATTATATCTATTTATTTATAAATATAATTGTTAGACAAAAAGCAGCAATAGTTTGTCTAAAGCTCAAGGGATTTGAGCCAATTGATTCAAAAATGTATTTTAGTATTTATATACTATTAGTACTTATTATTCTGAGTTAGCTTATTTTTTATTTGTATTTTTAAAAATCAATTTAACTTGCGTTTTTGTTTGTAGTAATTTTATTATAAAGCGGAGAGTTCCGGTCCTTGATTCTGATTGGCTGAGCCGCGTTCGAAGCTGTTGTAAATGACTCTACAAAGTAACATACACCTTTGTTTACGTTTGTGTGTTGCTCGGCAACCACTTTGTTGCAACCACAACTGTTTCTAAGGAGCTACATTGTTTGGTGGAAGAATACTGTTTTTATTAATATCATTACACTTTATTTGCTCTGTTTTATTTTGTGAAACCTTACTACGTATATGGAATAACCGTTTTCTAAAAGCAATAAGCCCTGCGAAACCATGGTTTACAGTGAATTTATAACAGCTAAGGGGGTTTACTCCGCTTCACGTCGTACCTAACAACGTCTCTTAGCTGTTATAAATTCACTGTAAACCACGGCTTCACGGGGCTTATTGCTTTAGTACTTCAGCTTAATTTAATTTATTATTTAAAATTTTAATTCATATTTTATTTATTTTACTTATTTAGTTTATTATAAAATTTATATCAGTTTTTTTTTTTTTGCCACGGTAAGATGTTTTTAATTACATTTAAATTTTAGTTAACAATTACAACACTGGTTATGTACTTTATTCATCAGAATTAGAGATTTAACCTGTATTTGAGCATTTATGTTGACTGATAGTGTATGCATCAGATATATTTTATATTAGTTAATCAAGTTTGATGGAAAGGCAAACAAAATTGAGGAAAGAAAAATTAAACCTGAAAAAAATGTATGCATTAATAGACTGTATTACATAAGACATATTTCATATAAGACAAGATATTCAATTCAATTCAAGTTTATATGTATAGCGCTTTTCTCGATACAAATCGTTGCAAAGCAGCTTTACAGAAAATTTTAAGTTTCTACATTATATTTAGGAGTAGGTTATTAGTGGTGACTATGGCAGAAATATAATGCAGTTAGTTACAAATTACATGTAATCAAACAGACGGTGAACACTATTAACTGCAATGATTATATGTTGCGATTAATCTTTGTGATTGCGAAGTTTAATCGCAATCGCATATATGAACATATATATTAACACCTTAATTTCACCTTTCTAATTTCACTGCTTCATGATAAATAAAATGAGTATTCAGCAGTGAAATTAGATGTTTCTCCAATATTGTTAATCAATATTACCAGCTGAAACTATCATTGCACCGTACACTGTTAAAAAAATTCCGTAAAATTTACAGTAAAAAAACGGCAGCTGTGGTGGCCAGGATCTTACCGTAAAAAATACGGTAGCAACGTTTTAGGTTTTACGGTTTTAACTTAAATATACAGTTAATGAAGTGCATGACAAAATGAGAAAATTAAGCAGCACTTACCAAGTCCTCAGTTATTCAGTTGGTGCTTTAGATTGCCTCATTCATTCAGTGTTTTTTAAGCCACTCTCGCCTCGCCTCGTCTTGAGTTCACAATGAAGTTCAGTGCGCTTGAGGGCCGAGCAACATGCTGAACAGAGAGAACATGAATCCAGCGGATCTGTCCGTAAATGTCATGCTGCACAGATGCTGCTTTATGTTTAGGGCTCGAGGTGACATGCGTGCTAAAATATGACCTGATGCAACATCACAATTAATTACATTACACTGCAGTAATGCCATTGCCTTTACAATACTGCAGTGCATTGGTATGGATTTAATAGCTTAGGCTTGATTCGTCCTTCATGCATGTTTTGTCCAACACTCTGACTCTAAGTATTTTTAATGTATAAGTCGTGGCTGTGAAACGTTAGACGTGGAGGCACACGGGCTCCAGGATCATCTTCTGAATGATGGCATCTCTTGGCTTGACCTCAAGTATTTACACTCTTCAACACTTCTGGCTCTATTTTAAGACGAGCAAGACTGATCTGACTCACACGAGGACAATGACACAAAGACGAGCAGTTTGTAAAAGCCTAATTGCTTAAATAGCTTTATCTAAAGCGACTTACAAAAGAACAAACACCTGCACCAATTAATGTTTTATTTTGCCCGGTAGACATGTATATTAAACTGCAGGTGTTTAAAGGCTAAAAAAATATCCATTTCACTACCACAATGTGCATACCATTAAACATTTTAAAATGTATTTTTTTTATTTATATCTATCATGACATTAAATCTTAAATGTTACGTTTTTTTTTAAATATAATTTCACAAAGAAATGGTCTGTATGGCCCTAAAATGCAATAAATAAATATTATTTATAAGTAATCCAGATTTTATGCTTTTTTCCCCCCAATTTGTATTTTTTTAAAAGTGCATGAAAATGGTCTTCACAACTCAAAACTAAATCTGTAAATATCTATCTATCCATCCATCCATCTATATATCATCCATCCATCTATATATCATCCATCCATATATCTATCTATCCATCCATCTATATATCATCCATCCATCTATAGATCTATCCATCTATATATCTATCTATCCATCCATCTATATATCTATATATCCATCCATCCATCCATCTATATATCTATCTATCCATCCATCTATATATCTATCCATATATCCATCCATCCATCTAGTTACCTACCTAACTATAACCATGTTACACTATTTTAATATATAAACTGAAGGAACAAATTATATAAACACTATACATACTCTTACATATAAATATTATGTACACTCAAATCAATATTTCATGTCATTTATTTATAAAGTAGCCATGTAATTAACATGAAATGTAGTTCACCAGTAATCATTACCAAACTATTTACCTCGAATTATTTCCCCGCCACACACATTTAAATGCTCGCTTCACACAAGTTTGTTCTGTGCATTTTTTGCACTCATCCTTGACAATATTAAGAGAAACACATAGCAGAAAATATTTCAACTTATTCATTTAATAAATTCATACAAGTGTGATAAATACACTGGCAAAAAGGATTTCAACAGTCAAAAATATAATCATGAGAGCTTTTAACACAGTTTTACATGTTCCTTCCTAAGGAAGTCATGAGTTGCTTCTCATCAAGATTAAAAATTAAACCGTAAATCACACATGCAGTCTAAAACATTATTGCAGCCCATAAAAATATAACTGATTTAAAACAACAAGTTAGACCGTCCAAACTCCTAAAAGCTACACTATATTCAAGCCCAGTCTCTATAAAGAAGAAGTGAGTAAGTAAGCGTCACAGGAAGCCACAGATATTAATAGACAGGGCTTGTCAGCTCTCTATTAATGTTCTCCCAGAGCCAGATCTCAGGACTTCCAGCTGTACGAATAGTCTCTCATGTGCAGCTGTCGGAGCGCACTCTTTCCCAGCATGCTCGGCGTCGCCAGCTGCTGAATGGAGCTCTGCTGGAGGCCACATCGGCCCAGATCCTGTACCACAGACTCCTGGAAACCAAAGTTCAAACCAGAGCATGAGAGCTTCTGACTACACAGACTTAAGAGAAATTAAAGGGATAGTTCACCCAAAAATGAAAATGTGATGTTTATCTGCTTACCCCCAGGGCATCCAAGATGTAGGTGACTTTGTTTCTTCAGTAGAACACAAACGGAGATTTTTAACTCAAACCGTTGTTTTCATTTTTGGGTGAACTATCCCTTTAATAAAACAAAAAACATGCAATACTGAAGAATTAACTGTTTCACGTGTGTTTGGGAACGCAATGGGCACTATGTTTACTTTAAATACACACCTGCATCATTTCCAACAGTTTTGTGGACAGATGTTTACAGCATTTCGCCAAAATACAAGCTTCATGAGTAGGGTTTGGACATTTGAAAGTGAAGAATTTATGACAGAAATATTACTATTATTATAATTTAGTGTAATATAAATTATAATTTTCATAATTCATATAATTTTTTACAGTACATTTTAACTTACAACAAAAATTTTTTTTTTTCATAATTAAGAGTTATAATCGGCAATATTAATACAATTATATATACATATATTTAACTAAAACTAAAAACATTTATATAATAATATATTAATTAAAATTATAATTTATTTAGTAGTAAACAAACTATAAATTATTAAAACAATAAATACAAAAATTATTTACCATGTTAAATTATGTTCTTTAAACACAGCATTTTTTTAAAACCATTTTAAATTTAAAAACTACTACTAAAGTAATAAAAAATAACAGTTCAAATCAAAATATGTAACAATAAAATTTTTTGGCAGTCATGCAGCCCTAAATAAGAAATAAATAAATCCACTTACTATTAAAAAATATATATATATATATATTTTATCTCTTTACTAGTATGTCATGTGACTGATAGCCAACATCAGAGAACCGTGAATATGCAAATGTGTTGCTTAATTGAAATATTATCTGAAAATTTCAGGGGTATTTCAAGAAAATAAGAGGTATGCCTGACAATAAAAGTTTGGGAATCCCTGGACTAGAATTTTAATGCATTTACACACTTTAAAAAAATGATTATTTGAAGAAATAAAAACATTGGTGTATGTTTTACAAGAAAACATGATTTCAGTTTTGAATTCAATGTGTGACTTACCGTTTCTTTGTAATTACTTGTGAAATTTCCTAGCAAATTCTGAGTAAGAATGGTTTTAAAGTAAATCCTACAACTTTCTTTTCCAGTGTGAATGTAACACAAATTCCACCTCGTCATGTGTTTGAACGCACCAGCTGCTGAGGTTCAGAGGTCTGGCTGAGGGGCACGTTCAGCACGGCCGTGGGCTCGTGGGTGTAGAGACCCACAGAAAACTCTCCTTTCTGAGCGGGTTTGAGGAGCTGCGTCAGCGCGTGGAGTGTGTGGGGCATGATGGGTCCCGTCACCTCCAGACTGCACACGTCCTGATAGCCCATTCTCACCCGAGTCTTCACATTCACAGCCCGGGCCTAAAGCGTTTTCATTCGCAGCAGAAGAGACACACAGACAAATCGCTTTCATTAGACAAATACATGATGCAATCTGGGTCCAGTAATAGCCTCAATATACTGGTGCTGGTAAAAAGTAATATAAAACTATATACTAAAAAATATATACTAAATATAATTAAACAATATTATAATAAAATTAAATTAAAAGTGATAAAAAGTATAACAAAATGCAATAAATATAAATAAAATTAAAATTAAAAAATGCAACAAAATATAAAATTCAAAATGAAAAAAAGGAAAATAAAATGCAATAAATATTTAAAATAAAAAACAATACAATATAAAAGTAAAATGCAATAAATAAATTTAAAAAGGAAAAAAGGAAAATAAAATGCAATAAATATAAATAAAACTAAAATACAATAAAATTTAAAATAAAAACAATACGATATAAGTAAAATACAACAAATAAAATTAAAACGGAAAAAAAATAAATAAATACAATGCACTGCAACAAAGTAAATTTAAATACAATAAATAATGCAAAAGTGAAAAATGAAAAGCAATAAAATATTACAATTACAATACAATAAATAAAAAAAATGACTAAATGCAATAAACAAATTAAAAATAAAACTTAAATGTAAAAGTAAATAAAATATAAATAAAAGTTCAATAAATCAAAATAAAAAAAACTAAATTCAATAAAATAAAAATACAGCAATTTTAGTAAATATATGTGACCCTGGAGCACAAAAGCAGTCATAAGTCGCTGGGGTAATATTTGTAGCAAAAGCCAACAATACATTGTATGGGTCAAAATTATTGATTTTTCTTTTATGCCAAAAATCATTAGGATATTAAGTAAAGATCATGTTCCATGAAGATATTTTGTAAAATTTCCTACCGTAAAAATATCAAAACTTAATTTTTGATTAGTAATATGCATTGCTAAGAACTTCATTTGGACAACTTTAAAGATGATTTTCTCAATATTTAGATTTTTTTGCACCCTCAGATTCCAGATTTTCAAATAGTTGCATCTCGGCCAAATATTGTACGATCCTAACAAACCATACATCAATGGAAAGCTTATTTATTTAGCTTTCGGATGATGTATAAATCTCAATTTTGAAAAATTGACCCTTATGACTGGTTTTGTGCTCAAGGGTCACATATGTGAAAACATCAGTCTAAATCAGTGATAAAGGAAAAATAAACACCTTTGAATGCTAAGAATGTGACAGCACCACAAATCTAGAACATCTAGAAGGTGAAACACGAGGCCTCGTACCTTGAGCGTGTGCAGTGTGGCCCCTCTGAAGGCTGTAGGGGCCAGTAGAGTTGGAGGAAGCCCCGCCTGAGAACCGGCTCCAGCCACCAAACTCTTACAGTTAATGAGGAAGTTGAGCAGCGTGAAGGTGTTCGAACCCTCCACCAACACCACCGACTCTGGTCTGTGGTCCAAACGCACCTCTCTGTGCTCCTTACGACTGCGGCACGACTTAAGGAACGAGATCAGGTGGATTGAGCTTTGGGCTATGTTTCACATATAAAAACATGTCATGTTCCATGTAGGGTTATAATACTTAAACTAAAATCAAAACTAACACCATTAAAAAAAACAAAAACATTTTTGTTACTTGAAATAAATGACATGCCAGCATCAAGGCTATTTTCATGGCGATCTCAGAAGGTATACAATTAACAAAGTTATATTATAGAAGTTTCAGATCTACACTAGACAAAAATTCTAAAATACATTCAGGTGATCTATTTTTAAACAAATTTAAACACACCTCTGAATAAAACTGTTGTCTATTTACATTAAAAATAGTACAATCCAATAAAATGTAAAATAAATGTCAACTAAAATAATTTATTTAAACATCAACTTATTTGAATTCAGCGTCAAATATCACGTTTTTGTTCAGCTTAACTAAGTACTAAAATATCAAACCAAAATTAAATTAATAAATAAAAATTAATAAAAAAAATTACACATTAAAAAAAAAATTCAAACAAATCAAAAAACAAAAATTATAATCTTTAACTAAAATTAATTTAATTAAGAATTTTGTTTAATCGAATTAAAAAATATAAACAATTAGATACTTCAGATTTCATCACTAAAGAAAGCACTGCCCAAAACACATGCAGATTGTAAAGGATACAGTTTGATAGAAATGGCATCTGGTTTCTTGATCTTGTCTTGGACGCCCATCTCCTTCAGCCAGGAAAATCCACCATCGTCATCATCTTCATCCTCGTTTTCCTCGTTTTCACTTGATCAGCTTGATGCCAAACATTTCAATTTTTTATTTGGTTTAACTTAAAAATAAACTAAAATTAATAAGTAAAAATGAATACAAACTATGAAAACACCATGTGCCAATATTTTAATTTTATGAACAATTCAGATTTCCTAACTAAAGCATTGCATAAATATGTGCGGCTCGGGCTGATTGTAAAGGATACAGTTTGATGGAAATGGCATCTGGTTTCTTGATCTTGTCTTGGACGCCCATCTCCTTCAGCCAGGAAAATCCACCATCGTCATCATCCTCCTCCTCGTTTTCACTGTGCTCACTTGATCTGTCAAAGCAAAGATGAGGAACGCACTGATGAGCACTGAAAGCAGATCCGCATCCTATCAGCGGAGAGCGGTCCTGTACTCACACAGACTCCTCGCCTTCAGTCTCACTGCGCTCTCTGCTCTTCCTCGTCTCCTCCAGCAGAGGGAGAGAGAACTCTATCCCTGAACACAAACATGCATCCACAGCTGCTCACAAGACTACTTCAGAAAACAATAAAACATCACTCCAGGCTGTGCATTACAGTGACTTCAGCACAGCTAAAATCACTGCAATTCAAAAAACTAATTCATTAATGTTTTATTAAAGTGCCCCTATTATGGATTTTTGAAAATGACCTTTCATGCAGTGTGTAACACAACTCTAAGTGAATGAAAACACCTGCAAAGTTTTAAATCCGAAAGTGCACCGTGTATAAAGTTATTGTCTCTCAAAAGAAAGAGTCGACTCTGAATCATTGAAACGAGTCGTTTTTAAAACGAATCCCAAGCAGTTGCATACTGACATCAACATGAAACATTAGCATATTGCCCGCCCACTTGTTGGTGTTTTCGCATTGGTCTGAATGAAAATGCAAATTTATTCTTTGCCACTAGGTGCCGCTTTTGGAGCGGAAAAAATAGCGATTTCCCCGGTAACACAAATCAGCACTGCGCTCACAAACGCTGCTTTATCAGGCATTACAGGGCGAGATGAAATGAAAATGAGACCAATCGGACCAATCACCGCAGATTAGCATCACGCAAAGGAGGGGTTTGGAAAAATTCATCGTTGGGGAGTCATTGAGCAAGTAAGGTAAAAATAAATGCATATTATAACACAATGAAAGTGTTTTTTGACCTTGCATGCATGTCAACATGTTGTTGTGGACTCCCAAAACCAAAATATGAACCTTTCATAACCCATAATAGGGGCACTTTAAAACCATTTCAAGGGTGCAATGAAAATTTTTCAAATAAGATTCAATGTATTTTATTATCATTCTGTACAAATAATGAAGAATTATTTGAGAAATTACTCTCAAATTATTCTCTAGCATATCATACTGTACACACACAGAAACTTCACCGCAACCTGTCAAAATAAAAGTCCAGTTCAACATTTAACAGAGATATATTACTCTTGTATTACTTTTGTACAGTATAATGTACATCTTTAAATATTTTATTTTCTGGCAAATTGAAATATAACAATTGAATGATAAAAATAAATATTACAACCAGATTAACCACTTAATTGTAATTCAATTATTATTAAAACTTTTTATTAAAGGAATATTCACACAATTTTTCTTCCATGCATTAATTTTAACAGTAAACCTCTGTTTTTGTTTGGCAAAAAATAAAAGGGTTTAGTTTTCATTGATAAAAAAAAAAAATGTTTAATGCCTTCATTTGAAAAATTAAAACACAAGAATTTCTGAAAAAAAAAGAAAAAGATTGTAGGGCCCTATTGTTCAAAATGTTGAATAATTTAGAGTTTTGGACTTTTTTTTTCACTGAAATAAATGTTTTTGTTATTACAGAGAAAGTAAAGTACCGAAAAAAAGGTACACCGAATTTCAGGAACAGATACTGTACCGGTTAAAATGTGAACAGTACCCAGCCCTAGCGCTTACCCTCCGCTTTCATGGCCTCGCGCAGCCCTCTAGTGGTGGGGGACAGCAGTGCGCTGAGGCCTTTAGCGCCGCTCAGACCGGCCGCTCTGAACAGCACCGTGAACTGATACGAGCACAGATAGAAATACGGACAGAGTCGAGCCTTCAGCAGACTGTAGAGAGACGTCAGACTCACAGACCTACAACACACACAAAGCCTCAGTCAGAAACACATATGCCAGCTAGGGCTGCACAATTAATCGAATTTCTAATCGCGATTACAATTATGGATGCCACAATTACGTAATCGTTCAAAGCGGCAATTAATCGTTCAAAGTCCACTTATGTTATTCTGCATGCCTAAGATGTGTTTTTTTTCTTTCTATAAGGGTTTTCCAATTATAATTTTAGTTTTAGCATAACACTATAATACCATTCATATATATATATTTTTTTTTTAATAATTTAAAGAAGAAACCAATCCGATGTGTATTTGAGAAAAGCACTAAAAGTTTTTCAGTTAGAGTGTTTTCAGCTTGTTTATTTTCATATAAAAATACGGCATGCAGTTGCATCAAACAATGGTATAAACATCATTCAATGTAAATTGGGATAATCGTAGTTCACTCACTGTACACCCCCCCCTACACACTTGTATTACATATATGATGTTCGGGGCTAATAAAAGAGTGGAAATTTTAGGTCCTGTGTACCTTCACTCTGTTCTCCTATTGTCTGGGCCTATTATTAGTACGTGTATGTGTGTTTGTATGTGTGTGAGAGTGTGAGTGTAAGTGTGAGTTTTGTGTTTTTGCCCCTGATAAAGCCATTATCGACAGATTCCGATATCGGTCCGATAATATCGTGCATCCCTATCGCAAACGAGAAGATATCGCCCGTGCCTACATGCATGTGGCAGAAACTTCACAAACTCATTCCTCTCTCGTACCAGTCGCTCATCAGACTCTGCTGCAGCGCTGTGTCCTGCGCCCACGGCACGCACTTGCCAGAGAACTTGCGCTCTGCGCCGATCCGCGGGAAGAGCGAGAGCCAGGGCAGTGACGGGTGCTGCCAGTACTGAAGACACTGATGAAAGCCACAGCGCAGCTCCACACAGCCCCGCGGCTCCTGCAACACACACCACAACCACTTAAACACACGCTTTATACATCAGAATTATTGCATCCTATTGGAATATATTAACTATGTACTTCAACACTCTCTAAATCTTCACTCTGGTCGACTAAATGATGTCTAATATTAGCCACTGGCTAATAAATTCTCAGATTTTACTCGCCAGTGTGTGAGTTGGAGGCTAAGTTAAGCACAGATATATTTTCACTCTCCGAACACTCTGACTGAGCGCTTCAGAAATCTCTCCCAGTCAAGCGATCTGTAATATTTTCAGTTCATCTCTATGGATGTGCAGCGCACCTGTAAACTTTAGTGTGAAGGCGCATGACTCGCCGTCACTTTGCTTTTTTCTCACACGCAAAGAGAGCGAGAGAGACAGAGCGAGAGAGTCTTACATACCATGCAGAATTGGCGCGCTATACGTAAACGGTATTCTTTGTTGTATTTTCCTGTCAAAATAACAGAGTTCCTTTGGAGCTTTTAAGAACTGCCGGGTTCTCCGGAAGTGGGCGGAGCTAATGCGCAAACGACAATCTCATTGGCTGGCGCTCACCTATTATCGTCCCTGTTTTGATTTCAGCAAATCAATTCGAGCGAATGCACACAACCCGATTAATATTCATGAACCCAGCAGCTCGTTAATCCTTACTGCATTTTATATTGTTATTATTAGTAGAATTCGTATTATCTTACCAGTATTATTGTTCGTTTTTTCCCATTTTTTTTACAGAAACACAGAATGACCAAAAAAGCATCACCACCATTCCTAGGTTTAGTTAAAATGACTAATATGCATTCATACATGGTACATTACCAAGTTTAAATTCTAATTACTAAAGTTCTATCATTAAATGATACTTGATTATCATAATATCATATTATATTAGAAAAATTAAAAAACTAAAAATCCCGTGGAGGGTTGTACTTCTGAAAAGCTCTAAATATTATATACTGAAAATATGGTTACACTTTATTTTAAGGTGTGCCTGTTACAGTGTAATAAATATATTTAAGTACTGAGCAATATTAATTAACTACATAACTACAACATTACATGTGTTTATAGCGCTCAATAATTGCCAATCCATCCTATTTTGGGTACAAATCTGAAAAAATAATACCTCTCTCAAAAGAAATGTTAAGCAGACATATAATAATCCACACTTTTTCCAGTGTGCAGAGGTTTACACAAGTTTTTTGTTGTTAATTTGTTGCAATAAAACTCTAACAGAACCAAACCGAAAACTGTGGTTAAAAACCGAGGTACGTATTGAACCGTGGACTAACTGTATTGTTGCATCCCTAGTAAACACCGTTTAACAAAATAAAATAAAATAAGTCATATAAAATCATAAAAATAGAACTAGGGATGTAACGATTCGATTAAAAATTTTTTTTTTTTTTTGACAAAATGAGATTTAAGACAAATTATAAATAAATGTGTCCTTTTATTATTGCAATGGACAAAATGCTGCATGTTTCTTTGTGAAATTGAAATATAACACTATAATAATATACTAATATAGCACTTGCATATTATTGCTCTTTTGTTGGTTTTGATTGCTTCTATTGTCCTCATTTGTATGTCGCTTTGGATAAAAGCGTTTGCTAAATGACATTTTAATATGATGTAAATGTAAATAACAAAACTAAATTGAAATTTTAAAACAAGCCCCAAATCAAATAAATAAGTACAACAAATAAAATAAATCTCTTCATATAAACAAACTAAGGCTTTGTCTGTGCTCTTTCCATTTAAAATTAGAGGCAACCACTGCATTTTAATCATGATCCAAACAAAGATGCTGCATACATGCAACATGAGCAGTTTTTAATCTAAATTGGATTGTATAATTTTGAAATTTGAAGCAAAAACAGAATGGTTTGACTTCAGTTTTGTGAAACTATACAAAAAAATAGCTGCATGAAACAGAAACAGCAGATGAGCTGAATGAGACGCAGATTCACTCTCCGCCAGCAGGTGGCGCTTTAAGCACTTCCTTGGTTTCCGCTGTAAACAAAGCAGCGCTGCACTTATGAACTTTAATATGCATTATACAGAGGCAAGATGAAAAGAAAAAATACCATCTAAACTTTTCTAAAGACAGTAAGTTCCCCTCAGACACACATTCATATAAACTCCTACCCCTAAATGAATCGCGATTTGTTTAGCATCTCAACCGATTTGAATCGTCACATATTTGAATCGATTTCCAACCGGCTCGCGGTTAATCGTTACATCCCTAACTATGACAGATCTTCTCCTCTGATTGGATTTGAACAATCTCATGATTCTGAAGAGACCTTTGACCTCTCGAGCTCAGAAACGAATGGTCCTCAGGAAGAACAGGAGAATAAAACTGATAAAGGGATGAGGTACAGGAAGTATGGAAGGGATCGGAGAAGAGAAACAGGATTCTGGACTCTAAAAGCAATCAGTGATGTTCTGCACACTGACCTCACCTCAAACTCTCCTCCTGCACTAAGATCATAAGGAGCTGCCAGCCATAACACACACACACACACTTCCAAACGCTCTTCTCCATCCCTTCAATAAGAATAAGCCCTGCGCTGTGTGTTTATATATACATGAGCTTTTTAAAGGCCTCCAGCACAGATGTTTTCATGCAGAAGCGGTTAATACAGACAGGCCCAGAGCTGATGGACACTATCAAGTGGATGTCGAAGTGCACACACACACCAAACTCCCTCAAGCTGTGATGATTAAGCTCTTGTCACGCTCTGTAAGCTTGCTTTTGGAGAGGACCTGGCTCGGTCTTAGCTGTCAGTCACTGGTCAGAGGCAGAAGAAGAGGATCATTATACAGAGACAAGATGAAAAAAAAAATACCATCTAAACTTTTCTAAAGACAGTAAGTTCCCCTGAGACATGCATTCATGTAAACTCCTACCTCTAATTGAATCGCGATTTGTTTAGCATCTCAACCGATTTGAATCGCCACATATTTGAACCGATTTTCAACCGGCTCACGGTTAATCGTTACCGGTAGGCTGACCTCTACTAGTATCTACAGAAAAATACCCTTCCCTATAACTGTGTCCTCACCTGTATATGAGCAGGTAAGCTGGAGAACTCGGCCCTGCAGTGAGAGCCCAAGCCCTGCGCCTCCTCCTGCGCCTTCAGATGCTCGGCCCAGGAGAACGACTGAGGAGACGTGAACAACAGACGCGTTTTCAGAGACCAATCGGTAGGGAACTCCAGACACACTTCAGCTGGAGCCACGTCACAAACCGCCTCTGGACCCTAGAGACAAACACACGTCAGTGAACCTCTCATCATCACGGATCAACCACGACAGAAATCATGAGGAACTGAGACAGACACCTTCAGCACTGCAGCGGATCTCTCCGGCTCAAACAGATCCTCCTCAAACAAACCCGCATCTTCAGACAGAGAAACAGGCGTCTGCAGACAGATCACAACACAATTAGCACATGCACATCCATCCTGTAAACATGCCAAAAAAAGGAATAAGAAAAATCGCCGATAACCAATATGATATTATACAGCAGCTTTCACAGTAAATGTCTTGAGTTAGAAATGCATGCTTCTGATCTTAAACAAAATCTCACATCGAAACTTTTTATTGTAAGAAATTATAAACAGCTGAGTTAAAGATAACATTATTATTATTATTATTATGAGTAAATATGAATTATGTCATGACCCCAATGAGCCCACTACTTAAAACGATAAATAAATAAATACATATTAAACTAATAAACTACAAACACTAACATTATATATACATAAAAAACAATAAAACATGAATATAAAAACTTTTTAATCAAATATATTTAAAAAAAAAATCTAAACATTAATATTTATTATAAAAAGTACACCTTAAATAATTATCAAAATGACAAAGACAATACTAAAATGATTTTTAAAAATCAAAACTTTATGTACAGAAGCAATTATGAATAATATGATTATATAAAGGTCTACAGAAAAATATTTGTAACCAAAAAAAAGCAAATATACTTTTATATTATAAAATAATAAAACAAGCTTTAAAATAACATATGATATAATAATAATAAATAAAGTAAGAATAATATATTTAATATATTTTCATTGAACCTAAAAATAAAATACAATTTGATGTTAAATAACAAATAATAAATCTATTTTAAAACTACAAATAACAAAACTATATGAATTAACATTTTAAAATTATATAAAACAGTACATAACATATTTAAAAAATATATCAAAATATAAATATTTTATATCAAACATAATAAAAATAGCATTCTATTTATATTTTATTTATATACATGTCGAAAGTTGTGTGGTATTTATTTACATGTAGGCCTATATTGAAATGCCATGTTAATATCATGGTAAATGAATGTCAGTGTGTCTGTGTGTGTGTGTGTGTGTGTGTGTGTGTGTGTCTGTCTTTGTGTGTGTGTGTGAAAGGAGGGAAGAGTACTCAAGTTATTAAAGGCATTTCTATACATGATGTTTCACAGAGCTCCATCTCCCCTTCTCTCGTCCTAGGCGTTGGAATCCATATGACACATACCGTTTTGTATGTTTTTTAAGCCTTTTGTTTTACGGGGACACAGGAAGGGACCTCATAAGCCATGTTTACGTTGTAGTACCCATGTCATTACTCATTATACATATTTGTGTCCTCATAAACCATATATACCAACACACACACACATATATATATATATATGTGTGTGTGTGTGTACTGGTAGATGGTGTACAGTTGACTGTAATGTACCGTTCTCTCACCTTTATCTCGTGTTGTTTTTGTTGCTCGGTGTTGAACAGCTCCTCTCTAAATGATGTTCCAGCGTTCGCGCGTTCTTCCCCGAGTTTCCCGCTTAGTTTTCCGTCCAGAACCGCAGCTGCCGTCTTTCTACCGTCCAGAGCGCCGTCGTGTCCGTCTCTATGCGATAACGCTCTCTTCTTGGGACTGTTGTACGTGTTCTCGATGTTGGCGAACGGATTTCTGCGCTTCCCGCCGCCGCTCGCTCGGCTCGGTGCGTTCAGCAGCGGCCCCGGAGAGAACGGACGAAGCCCATCCACCGTCCTCCGGTCCGGGCCTTCGCTCCGCGCGCGCTTCCGTCTCATCCGCAGAACTTCAGACGGTTTTTTAAAGCTGGGAGAATAGCAGCCCAACTCCGCCATTCTGAACGATCCAGTCGATTATCACTGTGTGTGAAGCGGGAACCGTCTCTTGTTTGGTTTGGAACGCAAAGCTCAAAATTTCGCGCGTAGCGGAATTGCGTCAGCGCGTTGCGTGATGACGCAAATAAGCACGTTGAGTTACTAGCGAAACACCCGACAAATGTAAAGCCTCTACTGTTTCATGTTTATTTCGGACAGTAAGACAATAAAGAACGTAAAATATGCATACATCGTCTAACAAATAAAATACTCCATGTATTCTGGTAGATTGCCTACAGTGTATAAGTTTATGATCGTAGCTGAAGCAGTTTAAATGTAAAGTCACTGCTGTTACATATTTGTTTTTCTAATATTAACAGTTAATATCTACATTTATATTTAAATATTAGGTTTAAAGTTTAAATATTTAGTTTTGCACGTACCTTGTCCAGAAAGATTGTGTAGATTTTGTGGACTACAATCATTTAACTTCGCTAATATAATATAATATAATATAATATAATATAATATAATATAATATAATATAATATAATATAATATAATATAATATAATATAATATAATATAATATAATATAATATAATATAATATAATATAATATAATATAATATAATATAATATAATATAATATAATATAACATAACATAACATAATATAATATACAGAGGTGGAGAGTATTGAAGTACATTTACTTGAGTATTTTTGAGTTGAGTTACTTTTAAAAGCAAGTACTTCTGTACTTTTACATCTGTCTTTACAACTTTCACTTATAATGGAGTAATATTTGACCAGCAGTATCTGTACTTTCACTCAAGTACTGGAGTTGGGTACTTTGTCCGCCTCTGATAACAAAATAAAAAAATAAAATAAAATAAAATAAAATAATAAATTTAAAAAAAAACCTTTTTTTTTAAATAAATAAAAAATACAAAATAAAATTAAATAAAATTAAATATAATAGCTTGTTTATTTAATCAGTAGAGATTTAAAGTATTTTCCAGCTGGGTTTTTTTATTTTTTATGCTAGCAAGCAAAACTTCCTCTGTCACCCCTGTCTTTCAATATGTCAGCATCTAGATTAATGAGAGAATGTCAGGATTAATTGGCTGCTATTCATCATTTGCATCAGTGATTAATGAGGATGTGAGGCGTCAGGAGCTGGATGGATGATTTGTGGGAGGTTCTGGCTCTTCAGATCGATCCTGATGACTCGTGTGATGGATGACCACCCGACACTGAGCCATATTTGGGCATTTTTATAATAATACAGAGATTAGACTTGGTTTTTGAAGAATATATTTACACAAAATTAAAGAATTATGCACAAAACACAAAATCGGCTTTGCAAAACGAAGAAAGCTTGTATTTGAAGTGAAAGACGGCAGTAATCTCCAAGAGATCTCAACAATGTCTCAAACTGGCCTCAGATTTGCTCAAGAAGCCAAAACCTGTGATCAAACGTCAGGAAGAACTCCATCATTTCTGATATAATCATCTGAGCGGATCTGTATTCATGTTAAAGCTCTACGTGTACATAAATATGTATTTTAAAACAAAAATGTAACTTTTTTTGACATTTATTTCAACTGTTACAAAGTAAAGGGACAGTAGGTAAAGTTAATTGTTTTTATTTAATTTTTCAGCTGAAAATAGTTAATATTTAGTACTTTTACTTAAGTAAAAATCTGTCTTTACAACTTTCACTTATAATGGAGTAATATTTGACCAGCAGTATCTGTACTTTCACTCAAGTACTGGAGTTGGGTACTTTGTCCGCCTCTGATAACAAAATAAAAAAATAAAATAAAATAAAATAAAATAATAAATAAAAAAAAAAACATTTTTTTTAAATAAATAAAAAATAAAAAATTAAATTAAATTAAATTAAATATAATAGCTTGTTTATTTAATCAGTAGAGATTTAAAGTATTTTCCAGCTGGGTTTTTTTATTTTTTATGCTAGCAAGCAAAACTTCCTCTGTCACCCCTGTCTTTCAATATGTCAGCATCTAGATTAATGAGAGAATGTCAGGATTAATTGGCTGCTATTCATCATTTGCATCAGTGATTAATGAGGATGTGAGGCGTCAGGAGCTGGATGGATGATTTGTGGGAGGTTCTGGCTCTTCAGATCGATCCTGATGACTCGTGTGATGGATGACCACCCGACACTGAGCCATATTTGGGCATTTTTATAATAATACAGAGATTAGACTTGGTTTTTGAAGAATATATTTACACAAAATTAAAGAATTATGCACAAAACACAAAATCGGCTTTGCAAAACGAAGAAAGCTTGTATTTGAAGTGAAAGACGGCAGTAATCTCCAAGAGATCTCAACAATGTCTCAAACTGGCCTCAGATTTGCTCAAGAAGCCAAAACCTGTGATCAAACGTCAGGAAGAACTCCATCATTTCTGATATAATCATCTGAGCGGATCTGTATTCATGTTAAAGCTCTACGTGTACATAAATATGTATTTTAAAACAAAAATGTAACTTTTTTTGACATTTATTTCAACTGTTACAAAGTAAAGGGACAGTAGGTAAAGTTAATTGTTTTTATTTAATTTTTCAGCTGAAAATAGTTAATATTTATTATGTTTATTATTTATTACTTTCTTTTCATTTGATACCTAAAATTGCTCTCTCATTTTTTGTGCTTTTTATATGAACTTACTGTGTTTCCCAAAACGTACATTTGGAAATTAAATAAATAAATATTGTTAAATAATTGTCAAAAAGCTTAAATAAAATAAATTTAATAATTAAAAAAAAATTAAATCACAAAATGCATTATAAATGTTTTTGTAATTATTTTAATGTATATGGCCTATAGCATTACATGATTGCAACGTTATTTTGCATGTTTCTATATTATGGAATAATAAACAGAAATTAACTGATATTGTTTTCTGATTGTTTTAAGCATCTGGTAACTGAAGCAACATTCATTTAAATATTTTTTAATGATTAAAATATACAACATGTAACTGTAATCATTAGAGTACAATAACTATGAGTATTATGAATATTCATTATGAATATTTTTTATTAATTATTATTCAATTCATGGCATATACTGTACCATTATAGTGATGTTTTGTGATCTAGAGAGTTGTTTTTGTTTGGTGGACTTTCTTTCCAAAAGAAGCCAAGCAAAGAATGCACCAGACAGACTCTGATTACTAGAAATAGGCCCACTTTAAAGCACATTCAGCCGAGTATTTCTCTCTCTGTCAGACAGACGGCCGGCGGTGTGTTTGTGGGGGTCTCTGTCATGTTGCTCTCTCACCCTCCGCTCTTTTTATAAAAGCGATTTGATTTTATAGGCCTTGGCCCGACTGATATAGGTCTGCCTTTATTTAGCCTCACGTCTCCTGCGGGTCAGTGTGTTTAATTCTGAAGTACAAATAGAGGAGAAGGAACATTGTAAACGCGAGAGGTTTATCAGCCGTATCTGCAGGCTGCGGGCAGGTCGAGGCTCGTCTCTGTGTAAATTCTTCCTGGGTTGAGAATAGTACACAGACGCGTGAGCGTTAAACACTGGCACATGCTCACTAGACCAACAGATCCTGTCAGATCCGCACGACACGACACACAACAGCTGGAAAAACCAGATGCTCAAGTCAATATGAAATGCCACTTTAATGTCAGTCAAACCAAAAATAATTCAGACAGCAATTTTTTGATATTTTTTTACTAGTGGGTGCAGGACACTATAGATCATGTGTGTAAGTGAGGATAGCAAAATAAAGTAAACTGTGACATATTATAACCAAAAATTCTTCATACAGTGGACTAACAGTAAAACTGATACAAAATGATTCAGACACTTTGACCTGACCGTGTTTTGCTTAAATGTTTTTTTCCTTTAATTGCTAAATGCGACCTTTTTACAGCACAGACTGAACAAAATGAAGCATTGCTTGGTAATTAGTTGAGCTAAATTGGTTTTATCTAATTGTGCACTTTAACAGCTGACAGTCTAATTCATTACCTTTCTATCAAAGTTATCTGACATTATCAAGATGAGTTTTTTCTGACACAGTTTAACTCTGAGTTCTTGTCATATTTTATTACCATTTTCTAAACTATAGCGAATAAACTGTGATAATGTGAGACATGTTAAAGGTGTCGAAATAGATTTTGGTTTGACTGTATTTCTAAAATAAATGTACACTGTAAAAAATGACCGTGAATTTAACGGTAAAAGACTGTAAAAATGCTACAGTAAAAACCTGTTAAATGGTTAACGGTAAATTCCCCTACTATTATACGGTGAAAAACTGTATTAGACATTACATGTATTGGACATTAATTTTACGGTAGTATACCATTTTTGGAAGT
>NW_015639247.1:1491452-1501214 GCF_001515625.1 Sinocyclocheilus rhinocerous
AAAAGACCGTATAATTTACAGTGATTAACCGTAAATTGACATTCCCAGAATTCCCTGCGTTACATTTCAAATTTGATGTTTTTTTGTTGAAATAACTATGTTTCTTCTTAGTTTTTTCTTATCCGTTTTGTATATTAGGGTTGTGTGTTACACCTAATGTTGTTAAATGAATGTTTATTGCATTATTTCAGTTTCACGTGTGTTATCATGATGGTGTTTAGTGTTTGTGTGAATGACACTGTGCACCTTCTATATATGTTATTATTTAAAAGCTGCTTGTGATGGGCTTTGTTTCATCATGTGACTTTCTCATCACCACCTGGATTTGGTGGTTATCAGTGTATTACAAAGCTACAAAACAGATTTCAGTACTTCAATAGGTTGGTATATTAACATTACATCAGTTAATGATATTACGGTATTTAACTGTAAATTTAAGTTAAAACCGTAAAACCTAAAACGTTGCTACTGTATTTTTTACGGTAAAATTCCGGCAACCACAGCTGCCGGCTTTTTACGTAGATTTTACAGAATTTTTTTTACAGTGTAGTGAAGGGCTTGATTTCATCCATCAGGAACAGGAAACGTTCTCTGAATGTTCTGGCAAGGTTCTCTTAACGTTATAAACAAACAACGTCAACAGAACTTTCATTTGAAGTTATCTGGAAGAATGTTCTTAAAGCATTATTTATTGTTCATGGAATGTTCGTCTAAATGTGTTTTTAAATGTTACTTCTTGTTACAGGGAACATTCTAAAAAAGTAACTTTCACATAATGTTTGCAAAATGATCAAATGGAATGTTCCCGTAACGTCTGTATAACGTTTTAAAAGCTGTTAAAACGGTTACAAACGGGATGTTTCGAAAGTTCAGAGAATATTCAGAAATAACGTTTTCGTAACTTAATCGGAGCAAGGTATTCTTAAAAAGTAAAATGTTTTCAAATGTTCTCAAAATGTTAGCACAAAACATTTCTACATCATTCATTGAATGTTGTTTTTTCCCTCTGAAACACTTCAGTTGGACGTTCATCTAGCATTTTTTAAATGTTACATGGTTTAAAATGTTCAGAAAACATTCAAACGTAACATTCACATGTTTACAAAATGAATGTTCTTTAAACGTTCACATAACCAAGAAAAAATAACATTTAAAAAATATTAAAAGAATGTTCAGAAATAATGTTTTCATAACATAATGCGAATGTTAGTAAAACGTGTTTTGAACATATTTTTGTTTGTTGGTTACACTTCTCTGTACATTTAACTACTTGTTGCTCATTAACAATATACAGTATAGTAATATTCAGTAATATTACTGATTTAACTGCACTGTTGATATCGGATGAGACTCACAGGGTTATTATAATTAACTACAACTAAAGCTAAATATAAACTTTTACTTGAAATAAACTTTTACTAAAACAAAATATGAAAAAATTCTAATTTTCATTTAGTTTAGTTATCTTGATGTACTAAAATAACTAAAACTACAATAAAAATCAATAAAAACTATGAACATATTTAAAAAGCTACTAAAAATGAAACACATCATTTCTAAAATTGTAACTAAAATTAAAATGAAAATATAAAAATGAAAACAAAATCAAAATAAGAATAAAAACGAATAGTATCTCAATGATACTAAAATAACAGTTGATTTATTACCATATTGCTGCTGTATTTTGCTATTATTATGTTCATCTTATTTTAACATTTTTACCTACTATTTATACTTCATGCACAATCGAAGCAGCTGACCAGGTTTTACTGTGTATGTGACAAATACAAATCTTGAATCTTGATTGCGTGGTTAAAACTCCAAATGATCGATCAGTCGTTCACAGTAACCCTTACGAAAAAGAAGTTTATTCAAGTGTGCTATTAGTATACTTCTTTTAAACTAAAAAATAGGAAAGTATACTTTTAGTCTACTTTTTATGTACTTCTCAGAAATGGGCTTTATGTACTTCTCAGAAATATACTTAAAATGACATTTAAGTATACTTGACTTATACTTAGAAAAAGTCTAAATATATTTTTAGCTATAATTGTGCTCCTAGAATCCGTGATTTCATTGTTATACTGTAGGGGGCGCTAGTACACATCTTCTGTACAGAATTTCCAAAAAAACACAAGTGAAGAAGAAACGAAACAACAGATGCTTCCACATGTAATCTAACACGATCATCAGACATAAAACAGTATCAAAACTATGTAACATTATGGAATAAAATGTCGACCAATAAAGAGGTAATAATAACTGTCAAGCTTTGGGGTGTTGATCGACTTTACCTACGTTTTGATTATCAATAGTTTTACAATAATGAAAAGTAAAAACAGATAGCAAGATATAAATGACCTGCAGTCATATATGAAACACTAATACTATCCTCTGGGATTAATTATACATAAAATAATAAATAATATCAAGAGTGAATTTCTTTGTTCAGAACCCTTACGAAAAAGACGTTTATTCAAGTGTGCTATTAGTATACTTCTTTTAAACTAAAAATAGGAAAGTATACTTTTAGTCTACTTTTTATGTACTTCTCAGAAATGGGCTTTATGTACTTCTCAGAAATATACTTAAAATGACATTTAAGTATACTTGACTTATAGCCTACTTAGAAAAAGTCTAAATATATCTGAGCTATGCTTGTGTTCCTAGAATCCGTGTTTTCATTGTTATACTGTAGGGGGCGCTAGTACACATCTTCTGTGTAGAATTTCCAAAAAACACAAGTGAAGAAGAAACCGAAACAACAGATGCTTCCACATGTATTCTAACACGATCATCAGACATAAAACAGCATCAAAACTGTGTAAAGTTGATGTAATGTCGACCAATGAAGAGGTAATAATGACTGTCAAGCTTTGGGGTGTTGATCGACTTTATCTGCGTTTTGATTATCATTCTGAATCCAATTCATAGTCTTTTTTTCAGCTTTTTGTTCAAAATGTTGTTTATTTCTTTTTTTTGTATTATTTATGAAACTTACCTACATTCAAGTGTTTAAAAAAAGAATGCATGAAGCTAGAATAAAATGTTTTTGTTTACAAGCAGATACCCTGTTCTTTTGATGTTTTGTATGTTCAGATATTCATGTAACAAAATATATACGAATTAATACCTAAATAGGGACATAGTAGTATACTTAAAGTATGATGTAAAGTTCACTTAAAGAAAACTTACGAGTATACTTGCAGTATAAAACTACTAAACTAGTAGTTTACTAAGACTACTTCAAAGTGTACTAAAAATGCTACTACAAGTATTTAATTAGAAAACTATCAGTATTCATATGTTCACTTTTAGTATAGTTGCAGTACAAGCTGAAATATTGTTGTAAACTAGTTGTGTACTTAAAGTTTACTACTGTTATACTTAAAGTATACTTAAAAGTATACTTTTATATACTAGAAAGTGGGCCAATTTAGTCCCAAGGAGTATTGAAATAGTACACTTACAAGTATACTACTAGTACACTGATATTTGTATACTTGCTACATAAAGTATACTTAAAAACATACTTGAATTTACTTAAGTATACTTAATAAAATAAACTTGAAGTATACTACTTTTTGGTAAGGGAAGGTGTATACAATTTGAGCCGGTTTTGATCTCATGTTGGCCTTAAAACGATAGTTTTGAGTGCTTCAGTAGCAAATCACTTTCTAAAGGAAACTGGAGTGTTGCTTGCCTCTGCAAAACACTGTCAGCAATTGCAATGGTCTCTTTAAGATGAAAAACGTACTATGGTATTACATTTTTTGGACCGGGTACTATGATAACTGGATTACATATAGTGCATGTACTTTGTTATGTGAATGTAATAATGAATTACCGTATGATACCATCAGGGTAGATTATTGCAAACGCTGAACACTAATACCACTAATAAAAAAGAAACACAGCACACATGATATAGAAATAAGCAGTTTCTTCACAACAAAGTGTTATATTCTCCAAAGAAATGTTGAAAAGGGACAAAAGGAAAAAACGAAGCTGCATTTCAAAAGGTTTTGCTCGTTTCACAATAGTGGAGGTTGAGAACCGTGTCGAGTGTGTGAGTCTTTATCAGGTCCATGATTCTCCCATCTCCCATCCAGCAAACTGTGACATGAGCGCATCAGTCGGAAAGCTTGAATTCGCTGTAAATCTAGCGGAGAGAACGAGCGTGAAAGGCAGTGACCGGGCGAAGTCTCGTAAACCTGGAAATGTAAAGAGTCTGCTGAAGCTCTTCAGAGCGAGTCGCCGCCGGCAGAGGCTTCGCTTTCTTCACTTCCACTGCAGGAACCACAGTCAAACTTACTGAGCATCTGTCGACCCATTCACGCCATTCAATCGTGAACGGATCGCATTTGGATTCTTCATTGCGGAACAGTTTAAAAGTACTAGACCTGAAACAGACTCCACACAGGTTCAACACAAACAAGATCAATTGCATGCATCGTTACATTCAGAAATGTGTCAGAATGCAATGCACAAGATTGTAGACGGACATTAGCGTAAATCATCTTCTTCTATGGTCGACTACAGAAAAGAACTGAGCAGCTTAAGTTAGCCAACATGTTTATATCATATTCTGAATGGAATACTAAATAGAGATCAACTCATTGTTTTGTGATTTTATTTACATTACATGTCTGATAACTCAGCCAATATTTGACTTATTTTTATCTTATTTAATAATGTTTGAATATTTATTTCTAATTATCAAAAAGCAACAACTACAAGAACTACAAAATGCTACAAAATGCATTGTGATTATTTTTTAAATAATTTTTACAAAGGTATTTTGCATGTTTATATCAGTTACCTGAATGGAATTGGATCTGTCTGACAACTAAATCAATATTTATTATTTAAATATTATATTATTATTGTCAAAAAGCAGTAATAAAACAACCAGACAACAATAAAAATAAAATAATTAATAAAATATGAATAATGCATTTTATTTACAGCATATAGCATTGTATTTATGTAAAGCTGTTTTGCATGTTTATATCAACTGATATTGTTTTCTGATATTAATGATTTTTAAGTGCCTGATAACTGAAGCAATATTTATTATTTAAATATTAACACTGTCAAAAACAGAAATTAAATAATCAATCATTAAACTACAACAAACAAAACAAAACATAAAATGCACTATGAATATTTTATTAATTATTTTAATTTATGGCATATAGCATTATATTTATGCAATGATAATTTGCAGCTGTTGCCTTTTTGATATTAATTATTTTATGAAGTGTCTGATAATTGAAGCAAAATTTATTTAAATATTGAATTATTGTCAGAATAACAAAAGCAAGAAATATAACAATAAGTAATCATTAGAGTACAGTAAAAAACCTCAAATGCATTATTAATATTTTATTTTATTATACCATATTTATGCAAAGTCTAGATAGTTGCAAATATATTTTCTTTTCGTTTGGTGGGACTGTTATTCTTACATGCATTTATTAACACCAAAATTGTGTTCATTTTCTTGCGTCACGTCGGCAAAGCGTTCGAGTACTTGCGTAGAGTCTGTTTCCGGCCTTGAGGTTTTTTTTTACATTAAACATATCTGGCACTGATGAACAAAGTTGTACAGTGATGACGAGACAAACAACAGTAATAATAATAACAATAACAATAATATTAATAATAACAATACAAACTATCCACAACTTTAAAAAACAAACGAGTCTCATGCTGCGCTGTGAAAAACAAAAGTCCGTCCGTCGAGTCCAATCAGAAACCCCCTCATTCAGCTGCCCTCCTCCCAGGGCCGGATTTACCTCTTATCGTGACATAGGCAAAACTAATTTTTGGGCCCCCCGTCCCTATTAATATATGTGACCCTGGAGCACAAAACCAGTCATAAGGGTACATTTTCAAGACATTGTTCAGAAGATGTGTTTCTTACGCACCTCATCCCAAACCTTCCATTGCAAATTCCAAAATGCAATTTTAGAGCTAATAACAGAGGCTTGAGCCATTGATATGCAGTCTAATTATTAGAGAGAGCGAGATTAAGCACCCTCCAGACGGCTTCCACTGACAGGCTGGTTGGCGAACTGCTGTGGCTTCCTTCGGCCTCCACCAGCACCTCGCTCTGATTGGGCAGCGAGGGGTGCAGGAGGGCGGAGCCTGTGGAGGCGTTGGTGCAGGGCGGTAAGATGCGCGGGGGCGAGCGCTCTCCTCCTCCTCCTCCGGCTGGCATCATGGAGAACTGGTAGGATCCGGCGGCGCTGCTGTAGTACAGGTGATACGGGGACGAGCCGGGCTGGAAGGGGCCGGCCTGAGCCTGCGAGGAGCCCGCGGGGTACGCCGGGGGTAAGTACGTGTGATAGCGGCCCGCCGGGCTGCTCATGGCCGACATGCCGATGCCGATGGCGCTGGTGACGGGCGTGGGTGTGTATGTGAATGCTCCGGTGGGATACGGCATACGCGGGTCCGAGAAACGGCCGTCTGGGAGCGAGGGCAGCGATGGGAAGGAACGCTCCAGACCCATGCGAGGGTCAGTGAACGCCGTCAGATCTGGACCTGCAGGAACACAAAACACTCGATTGGTTATATAGTTAAAAAAACTCCTCTGGACAATTAAAGGGTTAGTTCACCCAAAGATGAAAATTCTGTCATTAATTACTCACCCTCGTGTCGTTCCAAACCCGTAAGACCTTCGTTCGTCTTCACAACACAAATTATGATATTTTTGATGAAATCCGAGAGCTCTCTGACCCTGCATAGACAGCAATGCAACTGCAATGTTCCCAGGTCCAGAAACATAGCAATTGCATCGATGAAATAGTCCCTGTGACATCAGGGGTTTAACCGTATGTTACGAAACTAAGAGAATACTTTTTGTGTGCAAAGAAAACAAAAATAACGACTTTATTCAACAATTCTTCTCCTCCTCATCCCTTATGCTGTGGCATGCCGCCGTTGTGGAGAGAGTATCACTTCCGCTTCACATAAACAATGCATGTCTGTGTTGACGTAAGCATCAGCACCATGCGGATGCGTTGTTTACATGAAGCGGAAGCGAGCACATGCGTCGTGATACTCTCTCCATAGATATGTATAGATGCCATTTGGAACCGTCAACTTGACATCATTCACCACAATAATAAATGAATATTCAAAGTCAAAGATATGCATGCGTATAACTTGCTGTGGTAGACGCACACAGTCAACTTGCGCTCGAGGGGTCGCAGACCGTTCCAAAAATGGCACATGGCTTACGTATTGCGGCCCATAGAAACAGTCGCTAATGAGGCATCTACGTATATATATCTATGACTCTCTAAACAATGGCGGTGCGCCACAGCATAAGGGATGAGGAGGAGAGGAATTGTTGAATAAGGTCGTTATTTTTGTTTTCTTTGCTCACAAAAAGTATTCTCATAGCTTCATAACATTACGGTTGAACCCCTGATGTCACATGGACTGTTTCACCGATGTCCTTGCTATGTTTCTGGACCTGGGAACATTGCAGTTGCGTTGCTGTCTATGCAGGGTCAGACAGCTCTCGGATTTCAACAAAAATAATATCTTAATTTGTGTTCCGAAGATGAACGAAGGTCTTACGGGTTTGGAACGACATGAGGGTGAGTAATTAATGACAGAATTTTCATTTTTGGGTGAACTATCCCTTTAAATGCAGGCCCAAATGAGTCAGTAGTCGTCGTTTAGTAAGAGTTCAGAGCTGAAAATGAACTAGAATTTACTAGAATTTAAACTAAATAAGTAAAAAAAAAAAAAAAAAAAAAAAATTAAAAAACTGTTACTTTACTTTTTTAAATGTTTATTTGCTCATATCCAGTTGGACATTTTAAGGTAGGTTTCTGGATATTATATACATACAATACTATTATAGTATATAAACAATACTAAAATAACATGGTAGGCAAATTTTGGTCTAGAACGGAAATTTAATCTAATGGTGAACCTTTGATTTAGTTATATGCAATTATTAATTATGTTAATTTATGGCATATACTGTTCTTTTGCATGTTTATATCAGCTACCTGAATGGAATACTGATTAGAGATCAACTAATGGTGTTTTCTAATATTAATAATTTATTAATTTATTAATCAGACACTTAATTTTATTAAGAGTTTGATAACTGAAGCAATATTTATTTAATTATTTAAATACTTATTTAATGTCAACTTATTTAATAAAACACATAATCATTGGAGTACAAGAATTACATTTTTTTTTTTAAAGTATTATTTCGATTTATCAAACCCCTCACAAAAAGTACCAGATAAGTGTCCCTGCAGCATGGTGGAACTCACAGTGTATAGCGCTGCGGCTGGGGGAGATGGGTGTGGTGGGGTGAACCGCTGGGGTGGAGATGGGACCCAGGTAAGGGTACGACTGCTCATACGACCAGGACGGAGACGTCTGCATCTGCCTAGAATCTGAAACCAAACATTCATATTCAATAAATGACTTTATGACCACTCCATTTCACTAGCAAATCCAAGATATACACTCAAAAGTACAGAAATATTATTAATGGCTACTGAGAACACAGACACACACACACACACACACACACACGTTTTATGCATTACAGTTTTTCAGTCCAGTAAACTCACATGTTCACATCCCTTAAAAACAGTGCAGTGTTGGTATCAGATGATAATATAATAAATGATTGCTATATTAATGCACTATGGTATTTACGCTATTGTTCAAAAGTCCCTTTTATGCTCACCAAGGCTGTATTTATGTGATCAGTAAAATACAGTAAAATTGTGAAATATTATTACTATTTAAAATAGCTGTTTTCTATGTGAATATCTGTTCAAATGTAATTTATTTCTGTGATCAAAGCTGTATTTTCAGCATCATTACTCCAGTCTTCAGTGTCACATGATCTTCAGAAATCATTCTAATATGCGGATTTGCTGCTCAAGAAACATTTCTGATTATTATCAATGTTGAAACAGTTGTGCTGCCATGATGCACTTAACCCTAATGTTATTAAAATTATTAACTGTATATTTTAATCATTACTAATACATAATTAAAATCAAATATTGAATTTGTTATATTATTATTTTTGTATTTAAATCATTGTTATTTATATTATTTAATATAATATTATTTATAATATTTAATGGACCTGTTAGTCAATGTTCAAAAGAACAGCGTTTATTTGAAATAGAAATCTTTTGTAACGTTATAAATGTCTCTACTGTCACTTTTGATAAATTTAATGCATCCTTGCTGAATAAAAGTATTCATTTCTTTAAAACGCTTTTGAATGGCAGGGTACATACCAATCAAAATCAGTAGAGTATTAAAACAGGATCTGTAATAAAGATAAACTCGAGGACACTGAATAATGGAGTGAGAGGAGCAGGAGGAGGAGAAGATATTCTCTCAGTATGAGTCTCTCTCTCTCTCCCCGCGGTCTAATAAATGCTCGCCGATGGCCTGCAGACTTCAGACAGAAGAGGAGGGAGAGCCATCAGAGAGGAAGCAAATTATGCACAGCGGCCAAAGAGTGCGCGGCCCGTTTCAAGTGCAGCCAGAGCGCGGCCCGCTGCCAGGCCCCCCAGAAACCCCCTCTTTTCCTGCCTCCCTCCCCAGACTCACGGCTTGTGATCTGGAGCAGGAGTCACACATGGCTGGGTGGGTGGCTGGAGGCGGATTCGGCATCCGGTGCAAGCGGGACTCATTTTTTACTGGGCTCACACACACACAGACACAGACACACACACACACACACACACACAC
>NW_015639247.1:1501475-1506057 GCF_001515625.1 Sinocyclocheilus rhinocerous
AGTGCTGTCAAACGATTAATCGTGATTAATCGCATCCAAAATAAAAGTTTTGCTTACATAATATATCTATGTGTACTGTGTATATTTATTATGTATATATAAATACACACACATGCATTTATATATATTTAAGAAAAATATGTTATGCTTATATATTAAATATATTTATATAAATTATATGAAAATAAATATATACATGTAAATATTTTCAAAATATATACTATATGTGTGTGTCTTTATATATACATACATAATAAATATACACAGTACACACACATATATTATATATAAACAAAAACTTTCATTTTGGATGCGATCAATCATTGCCCAGCACTAATGCATATAAATATATATAAAACATAAAAATGCTAAAACTTAAACTAAAATAAAAATTGAAAATATAAAAATAAAAACTACATCAAAACATTAATAAAGCAAAAAAATTTAATAATATAATAAAATAAAAATATTAGACGGAAAACGTCAAAGTAACTGGAAATATTTAAATAAATAAATATATATATATATATATTAAAAATGACAAAAACACATTAAAATGACAACAAACTAAAATTCAAATGAAAACTGAAAATATAAAATTAAAATCGACATCAAAATATTAATAAATAATATGAAAGGTATATTAGTACCAAAATAAAAGGAACCTGTCCGTATGAATCTATATACACTATATTCCAGTTATACAATAGGTTTGTGTGTAAAACAGACTGATATTTAAATCTCCCTAACCTCTTTATCATATATTTAAATGTGTTTCTTTGAAGATGCATTATGTAGATTTGATTATTAAACTGATCATTGCCAATCGGAGCAGCTCTACTAAACGCTTTCTGTTATCCATGGAAAAATGAACAGCATACGGGTTAAGAAAATAATCATTTCTAGATGGGAAGTGAGAAGAGTCGACTTGGGAATGTGTTCCTGTAATGACTGGAAACACGTCTTTTAGAAGTGCCTTTGAAATCATTTTCCTGAGAAGAATTCATTGCGATCCTCTGAGGCTGGATTTGTGGGAATGATCAAAGTTGTTATTACCAAAGTCTCAGTTATCAGACAGCAGAATTCCATCCTTCAGCCAGTTCCATTCGCTCCGATTCATCCACTTTCAAAAAACTACTGGGAAAAATCAAAGCATCTGAGGACATTCGAGAAGTTTGGCTGTGAGTTTGATAATGTCACATTGTTTTAGTGATCTGAGAAAAAATTCTAATAATAAAAAGGACATCAAAATATTAAAATAAATAAATTAAAATATAATAAAAAATATATGTGACCCAGGAGCACAAAAGCAGTCATAAGCAGCACAGGTATATTTGTAGCAAAAGCCAACAATACATTGTATGGGTCAAAATTATTGATTTGACCCTTATGACTGGTTTTGTGGTCCAGGGTCACATTTAAATAAATGCACATCCTCAATTCTGCACACTGCAGATCTCGTCCGAACACGCCGGCACACTAACAACACGGACACATCGGGCCCATGCGAGCAGCTGCTTCTGATTTTCATGGTATGAAAAGAGAAGTAGCAAAGAAGGGGAGCGAAAGAGAGCTCTTGAATGACTTAATAAGGGTTTCCGCTGGCCGTAATCCCGCTGCAGGAAACATGCAGTCCGGCCTTCATCACTCCATCATCAGTTCGTCTGACGTTTCTAAGAAAATTCGTTTGCGGAAATCAAAACGGTCACCAATGAGTCACTAGTTGTCATGCAGAGCTGTAAAATGATTTTTTAAATGACTTTTAAATGCAGACTTTGGTGATTTAGGAAGACTGGTACCAGCACTAACATCATTTTGGTTTAAAAACAGTTTGTTTTATTTAATGTCCTTATTTCCATGAATAAAATCAAACAGCGCTAGATTTGGTTGCACTTTGAATGAGGGATTTTCACACAAGCCTGCTTCCTGTCAAACACGTCTCACTTCCTCTTTTCTGCGTTCTGCTTCCTCCTCGTTACGCATTTGCAAGGTGCTCATCTTTCTGTCGTTCTCTCTCACACACACACACACCTTTCTCCCATCTGCACCCATGAAGGGGAAGAGAAACCGAGAGGATCTGAGTATTTCGGAGCGGGAGGTCTGTGTTTACAGATTGGGAAATGTTTTAAACAACGCATGAAAAGCAGAAGTGCCGCTGAGGCCAAACTTAGAGCTGTAATCAGTCGATTTCTCAGAAGACGGCTCTGAATATATACACTATTGTTCTAAAGAATGAAAGAAATTATTGCTTTTATTCATCAAGGATGCATTAAATGGATCAAAAGTGAGAATAAAGACATTTATAATGTTAAAAAAATATTTCTTTTTCAAATAAATGCTGTTCTTTTGAACTTTCTATTTATCTTTGAATCCTGAAAAATAAATTGTATCACGGTTTCCACAAAAATATTGGGTGTTTTCAACATTGATAATAATCAGAAATGTTTCTTGAGCAGCAAATCAGCATATTATACTGATTTCTGAAGATCATGTGACACTGAAGACTGCAGTAATGATGCTGAAAATTCAGCTGCGCATCACAGAAATAAATTACAGTTTAACAGATATTCACATGGAAAACAGCTATTTAAAATCACAATAATATGTACTATTTTTCCTGTGTTTTTCATAAAATAAAATGCAGCCTTAGTGAGCAGAAAAGGCTTCTTTCAAAAACACTGCACTCCATCTAGCTGTTTTCAATGCAAAATACTCATTCTGTGTGAATGCCGCTTATTCATAACTGAAAGCATAATCAAATTACCCAAAATATTTAATAAATGAATATGCTTCACACAAGGCATCACACTTCTGAATGGCATAAATCTGCAGGAATAATGCGTATGCTGTAATGCTCAAGTGTTCAGACTGTGGGAAATATCACTGCACTGCTTTAATTGAAGCAAACGTGTAATTCAAATATTCTTCTGTACAAATGTTTAAGTCTGGCTTCTCTGTAGTATGAAACAAAAGAAACGATGAAAGAGCAAAGACACATTTGTGGCCCCCACGAGGCTTTTGCTGATTGTAAACTTTCCCTTCTACTGCATGTATGTGTGTGTGTGTGTGTGTGTGTGTATGTGAGAGTGTGTGTGTGTGTGTGTGTGCGTGTGTGCGTGTGGCGGCACGCTCTGGCATGTTTGTCTAAGCTCCAATCAAAGGAGGCCTTGTTCACTGTATTTGTTATGTCTGAACGTCAGATGATGTGTGATGTGTCCCCACTTCCCCCCGTCACCTGCCAGGAACAAGCAGAACCAAAAACAACGTGCCGCCACACACACACACACACTTCATTTCACTATCCCTGAACTATTACACACTAATGCAAAAGCACAACACAAGCGTTTGCAGGAAATTTTGATTGATTTTATGAAATGTTCCTATTCCAGCAAAAGCAATTAATATGATTTTTACTACTGACTCTAATGAGGTCAGTGATGCTTAGAATTATCTATAGACGGATTATGAGGGGTGAAGGACTATAGAATAGAAATAGAATAGAATAGAATAGTTGGGATTCCCAAACGGGTTTGTGAGGGAACTATAGAAAGTTTTCTATTTTCTATTCGTTTTCTTTTTCTATTTTTGATTTATGTTCATTTCTAATTTATATTCTCACTTATATAAAATGTTCTTAGATTTTAGTAAATAAAGTAAATAAAATAAAATAAATTAAATGAAATAAAACTTACCCAGGAAATTTAAAAAAGTTTGGGAATCCCTGGAATAGAAATAAATGGAACTGAAGAACACAATCAAACAGAAAATAAAGAACTGTACCTTTAATAATGATTCTAATGAGTCTTTAGTAAAATCCTCTACAATAGAATAGAATAGAATAGAATAGTCTGCCCTCAGTAGAAGAGTAGAACAGAATAGAATAGGACAGAAAAAGCAAAAAAGAAAAGCAAAAAAGAATGGAATTGAATAGAACTAACAAACAGGTCTGCCCACAGGAGAAGAGTAGAATATAGAACAGAATAAGACAAAACAGAAGGGCATAGAATGGAATTGAATATAACTGAATAGATTTGACAAACATGTCTGTCCTCATTAGAAGAGTAGAACAGAACAGAATAGAAGAAAGACAGAACAGAATGGAATTGAATAGAACTAACAAACGGCTCTGCCCACAGCAGAAGAATATAATATAGAATAGAACAGGACAGAACTACAAAACAGAATGGAATAGAATACAATTAACAATCAGCTCTGCCCTCAGTAGAAAAGTAGAATATAGAATAGGACAAAACAGAAGGGAATAGAATAGAATTGAGTAGAACTGAACAATACTGGCAATCAGGTCTTCCCTCAAGAGTATAATATAGAATAGAATAAGACAAAACCGAAGGGAATAGAATGGAGGTGAATAGAACTGAATAGAATTAACAAACAAGTCTGCCCTCAGTGGAAGAGTAGAATATAGAATAGAATAGGACAGAAGGGAATTGAATAGAACTAACAAACAGCTCTACCCTTGAGTTGCTCTGTGTTGTAGATGTGCGTGAGGTACAGAGTTTTTGCCGTCTAACTCACCGGAAATCTGGCTGTGGGCGGGGCTGCTGAAGGGGGGCGTGTTGAG